>NC_081785.1:6620997-6730997 GCF_963082965.1 Carassius carassius
TGCAACTGCCATGGCGGCGCGTTAGGGGAGAAGTTGTTCGTGGCAGGCTGGACGATCGATTTCTCCCCGGCCATAGACCACCAGCTCAGGCGAGCCTTCCATTTCTTCCTGATCTCCATACTGAGATCGAGAGGGCATGGAAGAACCCATACTCTGCTCGGATCCACCGACATCAGCGGGCTAGTTTCGCTGATGTTGAGGGGATCGGCGAGTATGGGTATGTGTCGATGCCGCCCATTGACGAGACGTTTGCGAACCATCTCGTGTCTGGGCGGGCGTCGACACTGAGTGCTCCAGCCCTGCCATCCAAACCGCTCAAGACCACAGCGCGTTTGAATGGCAGAGCATACACGGCAGCGGGTCAGGCCGGTGCTGCCCTGCACACTATGGCGGTGTTGCAGGCGTACCAGGCCGACCTGCTGGGGGATCTCGACCAGGGGGCAGGGCTGTCCCCTGAGGCGGTGGCTGAGCTGCGCCGCACCACAGATCTTGCTCTCCGGGCCACTAAACAGACTGCCGCTTCGATCGGTCGATCGATGGCGGCAATGGTGGCCACGGAGAGGCATCTGTGGTTGAACCTGGCTGGCATCGGGGAGAAAGAGAAGGCCTTTCTCCTTGATGCACCGGTTTCGCCCTCTGAACTTGTTGGCACCTCCGTGGAGGCGGTGGTTGGAAAGTTCAGGGAGGCGAAGGCGTGCTCAGCGGCGTTTAAGACCTGTATACCGCTGAGATCCGGATCCGAGCCCAGACAGGCGGGAGAGCCTGGCCCTTCACGACCTGAGGGCTGTAGACAGGGCCAGAGAGCTAGTGTCGCCTCTCGTGCACCCCCTCCATGTAGGAGCAGGTCACAGAGGAGGCGTGACTCCCGCAGGAAAAAGAAGGATCTGAGGGAGGTGATCCAGTACAAACGATCACAGCGTTAGTGATGGATCATCTCCTGGAGGGCTGTTACTATCCTAGCCCTCTCCTCTTTTTCCCGACTCCCCAGGCGTTTCTTACACCAGGCCTGGGGCTGGGTCTAGGATGAGAACAAGGTTCCGATGGCCCGCCTCGGCTTGGTTGGTGAGAGCGCCTCTTTCAGGCATGTAAAGTGATGGCCCCCAGGTTCATAGAGAACTCTCTGGCGAGTCTTCACTCTGCACGCCGCAGGTGAACTGGTTGGTTTTTAATATAATTTCTGTGTGTATACTAACACTGATTTGTATTTCTCTACAGACCTTGTTCCCTGTATAGACCTAGGGAGTCATTCTTAGAGGAGCAATGAGGTAAGGTATTGGAACTTCAGGGCCCTGAAGCCCCCCCCCCCAGCTTGTGGCTAGAACGATTTAGGGAGAAGCTCAAAAAAAGATTTGACTCCCGTGTGAGTAGGTGATGGCCTTCCTGTCATGACATTTTTATGCATGGTGGGCCACCACTCATTTCTATGTTAGCCTCAGGGCTTTAAGCCGCCTAGGGGTAGAGTAGTTGGTCTTCCTAAAAAAAAAAAAAAAAACTTTTTTACTTTAGGTTTAGACTGACGCTGGCGCTTCAGATAGATCTTATGTCCTACCTTTCGGTTTGTGACATTGGTATCCTGAGTACTTCGCTCCCCTGGCAGTAGGTTGAGTGTTTCACAGCCTCTCAATCAAGTAGGCTTTGGCTCCTCCGAGCCCTCAGGTAGATCTATGCTTGTAGGTCGGCCCTAACCCGGGCCGCCTCTGTAGCTGGCCTAGGCTATGTTTGGGATGTTGGAGGCGTTTTGCTAAGTATAGCTGCCGCATTTTATTATGTGTAGGCTTCCTCCCCGAGATTTCAGCCTCCTCCCTTAAATGGGAGTTGTTGGCCAAAGCCCGCCCCTTTCACTGCATTCAGGGGTGATAGAGTAATGCAGGGTGGTAGTTGAGGTATGATCCTTCAGGCGGGTCAGGCTGTCTTTCGCTCTGCGATGTGATAGTTTGCCAGACCCTGCCGAACAGAGCTACTTGTTTTTAGGCCTCTAGAGCTGGCTCCACTCAGCCCGTTGAGCTGAACCGCTCGGACGATGGGTGAAAGTTGGTTGGCTTGCAAGCAAGCTCCGCTCCCCCAGGCTGGGCACAGGACAAATCCCTGTCACCCTTTGGAGCCACTTGCAGGCCCGCTCCCTGTCTAACATTTCAGGGGCATATGGTGTTACTCCCCCACTAACGCAGGGTAGTTTTGAGTAATCCATTCTCAGCTCTGTATTATCTACCTCACACCATGATGGCTCCGGTTGAGCAGGGAGTTCTAACTACATTTCATTCCGGTATTTGAACTCCGCTCCCTTGAAGCCAGAGCATTGCCATGAGCTGATGCCCTTGCATTTAGTAGGTAGGCCCTTAAAATGGGGCCTCCACTAGGCAGAGTGGCGTATGTTGTACTCCCCTGCTATGAGGGTATTGCTTTTTGCTGAGTACACTGCCTTTGGCAATGTGATTAGGTACCAGGATGCTGTAAGCGCTGTAGTAACAGTTTTTCTGCCTTGAAGGCTGCACAGTTAGGTAGTAGGCCCCAGCAGGCCTCCTTGACTGGGTAACCCCTAAGATAGGGCTCCTAGGCCAGCTCACCTTTGGTGGTTGGCCCTGGTAGTTTGGGCAGAAGACTCACTACCGAGTAGTAGGTCTTAACAGGCCTCCTCGGAGGTGGGTCACAACATTGTGGAGCATACACTAGGTCAAAACTTTAGGAAAGTTTTTTTTTTTATTAGTATGGTTCCAGCAGTGTTCATTAAAGTAGCAGAAAGACTCGCTATCAGCTAGTAGGCTCGACCGGGCCTCCCTGTTAGGCGAGTCCCCAGCAGCAGTACACATCCAGCTGATTAGACCGTTTCAGGAAGTAGGCCTCTTCAGGCCTCCCTGAAGATGGGCTCCCACATTTTTTGTGGAGATCAGGTAGTAGGCTTTACTAGGCCTCCCTGAGGGCTGAATCCCTCATACTGTGGTACTAAGTGGCCCTGAGGTTGAACTATCAGGTAGTAGGCCTCATAAGGCCTCCCTGAAGGCAAAGCCCCATAGACAGTCAACTGGACTGCCAGTCTGGCCCACTGTCAGCTGTGGTTTTCAGGTAGTAGGCCTCTCCAGGCCTCCCTGAAAGTAAGCTCCTTCATGTCATGGTTCTCTGGTAGTAGGCCTCACCAGGCCTCCCTGGAGTTGAGTTCCAACATACTTTGAGTTTCCACTTAATGTGGGTTTTCTGGTAATGGGTAGTAGGCCTCTCTAGGCCTCTCTGTAAGCGAACTCCTATGTACTGTGGTAGGCTTCACTAGGCCTCCCTTAAGTTGAGCTCCCAGGTTTTGTGGTTGTCATGTAGTAGGCCTCTCCAGGCCTCTCTGTAAGTGAACTCCCATGCGCTGTGGTTATCAGGTAGTAGGCCTCTCCAGGCCTCTCTGAAAGTGAGCTCTCACGTTTTATGGTTATCAGATAGTAGGCTGCACCAGGCCTCTCTGATGGTGAGCTCCCACATACTGTGGTTGTCAGGTAGTAGGCCTCTCCAGGTCTCCCTGAGTAGTTTCACAGTGGTGCTGGGTTTTGTAAGCTAGTGGCCGCTTACTTTCAGTTTAGCAGACCTTATCAGGCAGCTACCAAAGGTGAGCTTGCGCCCTGGCTCGACTCAAGTTTTTATTCTCTGCTACGGGTTCCCTCCTGGAACCTCTTTATCTTGCTACAGCCTGGTTGCCTACCAGGTAGATCTAATGCTCCCCTCACTGAGGGTCAGTATGAGTATGTGGTCTCCTGAGTCTGATCAGTCGGTCGTAGGCCTCTCATGAGGCCTCCCAGTTAGATCAGTCCTTAGGCCCTCACAGGCCTCCTTAGTGTTTTGAAACACAAACACTGGGTTGATCCGTGGATCGAGTAGAGAAACTCCCCTCGCTGGCAAGGGTTGTAATGCACTATGCTGAGTCATACTCTCCAGGATATCCCGTCTCTGAGATCCGGTCCGAGTGGTTCACTGCCTGCTTCGCAGTCCCTCGGGTTGGATGCCTTCCTAAAGGCAAGTGTCCAGAGGCTCTGTCTTCGGACAGACAGGGAGTGGCCAGACTATAGTGTCTTGTATGGTGACACCAGGTCAGGCCTGCCTGGTGGCATTTCAGGTGGCACGTTCCCCTGAATAGTGACTGGCTGGGGTTCCCTCAGGTTCCCTAGCCACATTCCCTAGAAGGGACCCCTTCTAAGAAGTTGAAGTGTGGTCCTAGGCCCTTGAGCAGGCCCAGGTAGACCTTTCACTAAAACTATGTTTATGGAGGTTTTTCTGTGGTATCATATAGCTTGGGCTATGACCGTAGGGAGTGCTGTCACTGACAGCCCAGTGTGACCTGAGGGTAAGTGGTTCTAGCGTTTCATTTGAATTTGCTAGTTCTGTCAGTTGTCACTGCCGCTTGGCAGGCACTCCCCTTAGCATGGTGGCGTTGGTATATCGTTCCCCAAAGCGTCATTCTGACGTAGTGTAGAGTTCCCTTTCGAAAGGGAACGTCTCAGGTTACGACTGTAACCTATGTTCCCTGAGAACAGGGAACGAGACACTACGTCTTCCTGCCATGCCTCGGGGCCTGCCTGCAACAGTCCCTTCAGACGATAGGATGTTTGTCATGTTTGCAAGGCTCCCTTTTATACTTGCAGGTCGCACGTTAATCATTCACGTTAATGATTCACGGGCTGTCGCCGGTCATTATGATTGCCGTGATTTGTTAGTGATTTCAGACACCTGTCACGCCTGAGGCGTTCCCCAAAGCGTCATTCTGACGTAGTGTCTCGTTCCCTGTTCTCAGGGAACATAGGTTACAGTCGTAACCTGAGACGTTTTTGTCTAATGTTTGTACACAACTAGTGAGATCTAAATCAACAGTGAAACTGACAGCTCTGTTTAAGCAGGACAATGAAGGTCTTGTGTACCATAAAACTCCCATTGAGCAGTTTGTAACTTGATGAAAACTACATCTGAAATTCTACCTCTGGTCCTCTCGGGCTCAGTACCTCCACAAACTCCCATTCAGAAACAAACTATCTATTGCAACACTAATAAAAGAAACATTATTTGAACAGTGCATGATGGGACTTTAGGACGAGTTAAATGAAACGTCAGGTTCGATGCATTATTGAATCAAGTTCATAATGGGCTTCTGGTAAAAATTGGGATGTGAGTTAATCGATGTCCAACTGCTGGAGATAGGCGCAGACACACGCCACTTCTCTAGAGATTCAAAATAAATAATTCTTTGGTTCACTGTCTTTGCCATCTCACTTGACACTTCTGGAGCAATAAAGCATATTAAGACAGAGATCAATGAGGGATCATATTCCTCTCATCTTCCTCCATCACTCATCGTTGTTCGGTTTTGTCTATATAAATTGATTGTGCATACTCTCCCTACTTCCTCCTTTACAAAGGATCACTGCACAATGAATCATTCACTCTGTACTTGGGAAGAAATAATGGACAACAATGTTCAAGATATCATAGGAGGCCAAACACATGAGTATTTTGAGTACTCAAATACTTTTTTAAAAGTATGTTTATCAATAGCCATATGAGTGTATAAAAATTCAGGTTGTTTCTTGGAACATTAAAAAGTATACAGATAAACAAATACTTTTAAAAAAGATTTCTAATTCAAATAAATGCTATTCTATTGAACGTTTTATTCATGAAACTAAATCCTGGTTTCCACAAAATGATTAAGCAGCACAACTGTTTTCAACATTGATAACAACAAGAAATGTTTCTTGAGCACCAAATTAGCATATTAGAATGATTTCTGAAGAATCATTTGACACTGGATACTAGAGTAATGGCTGCTTAAAAATCAGCTTTATCATTACTGGAATAAATTACATTCTAAAATATATTAAAATAGAGAACAGTTATTGTAATAATATTTCACAATATTAACGGTATTGATTAATTTAAAAATGCATAGCATTTATCTTTAAAACCACTCTTTTAAAAGCTCATAACATTTAAGTCAGTTATACGTTAGTATGACGTTATAAGTATGATAAATACTTTTAAAACAGTCCTTTGAGTAGACACTCTAATGTATATATATATATATATATATATATATATATATATATATTGAATATTCTGAGATGTGTTTTAAAGTTTATATCTTTTTCCATCTTCCTTTCTGTCCAAAAACACTTTTAGTATCTCCCACTGGACTAAGCAAATCAGAATCAAAATCAGATTCAGTAGTTTGTTTCTTTATTTAGTTAAAGTCTCATAGAGAGCCACTCACTCTATGATTTACAATGGCAAGGATTCCCAAGAGACTGTTTTGCAAACATACTGTACACTAAATGTAGGCTGAAGCAGGCATGCTGCCAGCATCAAGGTGTGAAGTCAGAGCTTTTAGAAAGGTGTGAAACATTGTCCAGCTTAAACTGTACCATAGAGATATTGGTGTAACTCTGAAAACTACACTCTTTTCTGTGGATTAACAGATTTTGGTGCATTAAACAGCTGTAATAACAACACTGACAACACACTCAAAAGAAAGAAGTAGTTTCTATATGTGCTGAGCATGACAGAATTCCCAGTGCAAAACTATTCAACACTGTAAACAAAGAATGTTAAAATGATCAGAGCTCTTAAAAAGGTTAAATACTATAAAAAGGATAGTTTTCCCGAAAATGAAAATTTGACAATCACATCGAGAATCACAATTCACCCTTCGCTGGGAGTTTGATTAATTGATGATCTGACCACTCATAACACCGAATCTGCTCCGACAAACAAACGTCGTTGGACTTGAACTTGAAAAATGTATTGATGTCTTCCCATGGTTGAAACAAGATAGCTTCTGATGTTCTTTCATGTTTATTTTGTGCTATAGCTAGTAAAAAAGAAGAGATGATCCGTTCACATGATGCCACTTGAACTGAGCCGCTAGCGATCTGTGATATTAAAGAGCCACAGAATGGTATTTATTGTTTGAAAAAAAAATGTAAAGCTGAGACTTTGTTTCATACCAAAAGTAAACTTCTCTGTCTTGTCTTTTGGTACATTGTCAGTGTCCTCTGCTCCACAATGTCTTTTTCACTGTGTGAGAACATGATGTGTGACGTGAGAGCAGCATGGCTTCTCAGACGTAGCAGTAGTAACAAAGATGGGTGGATCTTTGTTAAATGCAAGATATACACTAAACATTCTGTGATATACATTTTTTCCCTCACAATCCTGAGTTTACAACTCATACAACTTTACAACTGTACATCTGGAAGTTAATTCAAATGATATTTCCAATGGCTAAACCAGTGGAAAATTGTCTTTCCCTCAAGAGAGCACAAATTCTCTTACATAACACAACATTGGCATGTTTTTGAAGCAGGGCACAATTCTTCACCGCCTGTTTATTGAAATGGTCTGAGCTTAGCCTAAATCAGTAAGATTAGTATTGATTTTTGTGAGGCAGAGTGGCAGTTAACTAAGAGTGGTCTGACTTGCCTCGAGACTTACTGCACTTTTGTTATCGCTGGACAAATCTCAAGAGAAACTCACAGACAATGCATTTCATCTAAGCCTAATTAATGATCGTGGGCTTCATTTACAGGGCTCTGCATAAGCAAGCACTTCTTTAATTACACCAAATGATCATTGCAAAAACGAGAAGAGGCCTAACATGACCAGCACCTGCTAACAATTGTCATGTCATGCTGCTCGCTGTATTCTCTAGACTATATTTTGTTCATTATATGAATATATATGAATTTTAATGCTTTGCACTTAAGTATTTATAAAGGAATTAAAGTTCAATCAGTTCCAAAAAGGATGGCAAAGCCTTTGCTAATTGAATGAAAAAAAGTTGATAAAAAGATTGAATCTAATATATACAGTATTATAGCTAGAAGTTTAAAAGCAATGTTTTGTAGACTTTGAAATAAAAGATTATTATTATTTTGGAAAGCTGTTATACCCTGTGTCAGCACTAACTTTCTATAAAATAAATGATACTTGATTTATATACAGTATGATTTAACAGTGTCAGAAAGGTGCTAAACATTTAATACTGTTTTCACTGTCCTAATATTTGTTTCACTGCTAAATGCTCGAAAATTGGTTTGAACTTTACACATTTAAACAGGAGATGAACACACACACACGCAGTAAGGTCATTCACTTCTGGTCTGTTTCCAAAGCAACAGTAAAGCCATTTTTATGATTACAGAGATTAAATCTCTGAATAAATATGTTTTGGCCGTTTCATCAGAGTTGGTCTTGGGGGGAATTGTGAGTGTCTAAGAGGGCCTGCAAACCGCATGCTTGCTGTTTCTAAATCATCATGTTCTCTTCTAATGGAATTTCACAGTATTAAATGAACTCATTTCCCACTGCAGCCTGAGAGCGCAGAGGAGAAGCATGCATGCCCACTGGATTTATTGTTCCTTGGTCATGCACACTTCTTTCTGCTCTCTTTGGGCTTTTTTATCCCTTCTCTTCATCTGAAGTATTTTCTGTCTTCCATGAACTATATCTCCAGACACTGGTGAGCCCGGATGACTTAGTTGTTGTAACTCTTCCTCTTATTGTGTGAAAAAAAAAAACAAGGTTTGTTTCATGGGGCTCAAGTTCTGGAAACCAAAGGTTGCAGGTTCAAACCTCGATAAATTAATAATATATACAGGGTGGATGTCTATATTTGATTTGTTGTAATAAATAAATAAATAATATATAACTGTGTGTTTTTATTCCATTAATATTATAAATAATGAATAATTAATATATTTGTGAATATATATATATATATATATATATATAAAATGGAATGGAATTTCGCAGTATTAAATGAACTAATTTCTCACTGCAGCTTGAGAACGCTTATATATATACATATATACACGTTGATAAGTGAATTAGGCAGTTTTTTCTTTACCTGGAGCAATATGATTGGCAGGATTACATGAATACCTTGCTCCTAGAGTTTCCTTGAGAACTCCATACAAAGATATCAGATATCTGAAATATTCAGAGGGACTCTGGAACCCCTCGGGTAACACACCAACCTTAACTGTTGGAATAATAGGTTGCAAGTCGCAGCTGCATAAGAGCAAATGAAGATAATCCTAGGGGAAAATTATTCTTTGGGAGAGCAGTAATCTCCATCTCAAATGCTGGGTTTTACCATGCGGACAGCCAGAAGAAAAGTGGCTCAATCCAAGCCTGCACTGCAATCGAGAATCTATGATACTGCACTAACAGAAGAGCCAAATTGGAGGGGAAAAAACGTAATGTGATTTTCCATTAGCAGATTAAAATGTCTTTCATGGCTGCCGCTGCTCTTAAATCTATTGCCAAGCTTAAACCACTGCGTATCAACCCAACCTAAAAACGTCAGGAAATTGTGATGCAGATGGTTTAAAAGTGATTTTCAAATGTAAACACCACCCTCTCTGAAACACAGAATGTCCGTTTCCAAATTATGAGAGTGATTTGAAAATGAATACAATAAAATTTTTACCAAATATACATGAATGCTTTCTCATAAATGTATTTAGAACAAAACTACACAATGGATTGCAAGGAATAGTTCACCCCAAAAGGCTGGAAAATTTACTCCAAGATTCACAACAGATTTGGAGAAATTTAATAATCCACAAGTAGTCCACACAACTCCAGTCAGTCAATGTTGTGAAGTAAATTATATATATATATATATATATATATATTATGGATTTTAATGTGAGAAGACAACAGGGGATGGACTTTTTCACTGGATTGTTATTATGGATCATATTTTAGGTAAAAACTTTAAAATATTAAAATTATAATGTCATATTGATGAATTTAAGTCAGTTACTTGTGGATTATTGTGATGTTTTTATCATCTGTTTGGATTCTCATTCTGACGGCACCCATTCACTGCAGAGGATCCATTCACTGGTCAACAAATTTCTCCATTTGAGAACAGTTATGGATGTCCACATTTAGTAGCAGTATATGTTCTGCCTTATGTAAAAGTAAGGTCGAGGTCAAATATTTGTATAATAAAAGATTTGTAATTACGGTCACAAATACAGTTCACCATGAAACACACGTTCAAATGTTATTATAAAACTGGATAGCAACATACAACAGTGTAGCAAAGTTCGTTGGATGGAAGGAAGAGGACAAAGAGGTCGGCTGGACTGCTGACAGGTTTATTATAAACAAAAAGAACTAAAAAGTTACGAACACCCAAACGGTGACTCTTATTCTGACACGTCAACACTACTTTCGTTTCACTCTTTCCGTCTCTCTCTCGCTTGCTTCCGACTCTCCTGGTGTTTTATACTCTCTCCACCCCAATTAATAGAACAAGAAACAGGTGATGATAAATTTTGCCCAAACCACTCACTTACCGCTCGTCTCCTGATTCTCTCTCCCACTGCAGACTTCGCTAAACCACGCCCCCCCCTGCCACATACCCCCACCGCCCGACTTAGGCAGGGGAGCAATCCGGCCTGCAGCCCCCCCCCCCCATTTCTGGAGAGGAAGTCGGCCACCGCCATCTGAACACCCGGCCTGTGGATCACCTTGAACTTAAAAGGCTGAAGAGCTAGATACCAACGAGTGATCCGCGCGTTGGTATCCTTCATGCGGTGGAGCCACTGCAGCGGAGCGTGGTCCGAACAGAGGGTGAACTCCCATCCCAGGAGATAATAGTGGAGGGTGAGGACGGCCCATTTGATGGCAAGGCACTCTTTCTCGATGGTGCTGTACTTAGCCTCTCTCTTCGAGAGCTTCCGGCTAATGTACAGCACCGGCCGTTCCTCCCCCTATATCTCCTGGGACAGGACTGCCCCCAGCCCCCTGTCCGACGCGTCTGTCTGTAACAGAAAAGGGAGAGAAAAATCAGGAGGGTGTAACAACGGCCCGCCACACAGAGCAGCCTTGACCTGAGTAAAGGCCTGCTGACACGGCTCCGTCCACTGGACCGTATCTGGCACCTCCTTTTTAGTAAGGTCAGTCAAAGGGCTGGTGAGGTTCGAATAATTAGGAATAAACCGTCTATAATATCCCGCCAGCCCCAAGAACTGCCTTACCTCCTTTTTGGTCTTGGGACGTGAGCAGGTCGCAATAGCGGCTGTCTTATCAATTTGGGGACGCACCTGCCCATGCCCCAAGTGGAAGCCCAGATACCTTACTTCCACACGCCCAATCGCACACTTCTTTGGGTTGGCCGTGAGCCCGCTCCCCTCAGCGACCTAAGGACAGCCCTCAGATGCTGCATATGCCGCTGCCAATCATTACTAAATATAATGATATCATCTAGGTAGGCAGCCGCATACGCAGCATGGGGCCGCAGAATCCTGTCCATGAGGCACTGAAAGGTAGCTGGGGCCCCGAACAAGCCAAACGGAAGGGTAACAAATTGGTGTAATCCAAACGGCGTTGTGAAAGCTGTCTTTTCTCTGGACAATGGAGACAATGGGATCTGGAAATAGCCCTTTGTTAAGTCCAATGTCGAATAAAAGTGAGCCGTGCCTAGCCGTTCAAGCAACTCGTCAACCCGCAGCATTGGATACGCGTCGAATTTCGACACAGCATTCACCTTGCGGTAATCTACACAGAATCGGACTGAGCCGTCCGTTTTCGGAACTAAAACTATCGGGCTCGCCCAGTTACTATTAGATTCTTCTATTACCCCCATGTCAAGCATAGCGCCTAATTCAGCCTGAACTACTTTTTTCTTGTGCTCAGGTAAACGATATGGCCGGCTGTGAACTACCACGCCCGGCTCGGTCTCGATATGGTGGTGAATCAGGTTAGAACGGCCCGGTAGGGGCGAGAAGACGTCGGCAAACTCTGCCTGCAATTTCGATAAATCAGTGAGTTGGGACGGCGAGAGGTGATCTCCACCTGGAGCCAGGACGAGGGATTGTGGTTTGATATTCGCCTCTGGCCCGAGATCATCCTCTCCGCCAATCACCGTTGCCAACATCACTGATTCCGCCTCATTCCATTTTTTAAGGAGATTGAGGTGGTAGATCTGACGGGACCCGTTCCTATCGGACCGTATTACCTCATAATCGAGATCTCCGACCTGTCTTGCGACCTCAAACGGTTCCTGCCACTTAGCCATTAATTTGGAGCTCGACGTTGGGAGTAATAAAATTACTTTCTCTCCCGGTGCAAATTTGCGTAACCTAGTTCCTCTGTTGTACAGCTGGCTCTGGCGGTCCTGGGCTTGTAACAAATTCTCCATTGATAGCCGCCCCAATGTGTGGAGTTTTGTTCTCAAGTCCAGCACATACTGAATTTCGTTTTTGCCCTGAGATGGTCCCTCCTCCCAAGTTTCTCTCAGTACGTCGAGCACCCCCCGGGGCTGGCATCCATAGAGAAGCTCGAAGGGGGAAAACCCCGTGGAGGCTTGCTGGACCTCTCGCACAGCGAATAACAAGGGCTCTAGCCACCTATCCCAATTTTTGGCGTCTTCGTGAACGAACTTATGGATCATGGATTTAAGTGTGCGATTAAATCGCTCGACCAGGCCGTCGGTTTGTGGATGATAGACGCTAGTTCGAATCGACTTAATGCCCAACAATCCGTACAGTTCGCGTAGCGTACGTGACATAAACGCCGTGCACTGATCGGTGAGGATTTCTTTTGGAACCCCCACCCGGGAGATAAGACGAAACAGGGCCTCCGCAACACTTTTAGCGGAAATGTTGCGGAGGGCCACCGCTTCGGGATATCGTGTTGCATAATCAACTATGACTAATGCAAAGCGATGTCCTCATGCCGATCGCTCTAATGGCCCGATGAGGTCCATACCAATTCTCTCGAAGGGGACCTGCATTAAGGGAAGAGGACGCAAAGGCGCTTTTGGGGCGGCCGGTGGGTTTACCAACTGACATTCCGGACAAGACGCGCACCACCTGCGCACATTGTCATGAATGCCCGGCCAAAAGAAACGGGCCATGAGGCGATTTAGTGTTGCTGCCTGTCCCAAATGGCCCGCCATAGGATTAGAATGAGCCGCATGGAAAAGCATTTCCCTGCGGCCCTTTGGAATTAACAATTGGGTTGTATTCAATTTTGTCCGAGCGTCTTGGATCACTCGATACAACCGGTCTTTTAAAATGGCAAAATACGGATAGGAGAGTGGGAGGGCTGTTTGGAGAGACTGGCCATCGATGGCGCGGACCTGTTGAAATGCATGTTTTAGGGTCTCATCCTGAGACTGCTCCAGAGGAAAGTCATCACGCTCCGAGAGAATCAGTCTCTCGATTTCGTTCGGTTCCCCTGAAGCAGAACCCCGCGGTCCTGGCTCAGTTTTCCCCACCTGTACCCGCGCGGTCTCCTTCCGCGCCTTATTTCCCCAAGAGGCATCAGCACATAAAGACCCCAATAAAACCGTAAACGCGGGCCAATTTGTTCCCAAAATTATCGGATCCCGGAGGTGGGGACTAACCGCCACCTCCACACTATGCTTTTGTCCCCGGAATTGAATTATAATTGGGACAACCGGATACTCCACCACATCCCCGTGTACGCACCGCACCTTAACCACGCGGCTTGTATCCAATGCCCCCGGTTGAATCAGGCTTTGATGGATTGAGGTTTGGTTACATCCTGAATCCACCAAGGCCGGATATGTACCCCCTTGATACTCACTGGTATTTGGTACTCGCCAGCCTGACCGGGGGTGAACTGTGGGACATCCGGGACCCGGATCATCGTCATCACCTCCATCACTGGACACCTGTCCACGAAATGCTCCGGGTCCCCGCAACGCCAACAGGCCAGCCCAGACCTACCCGCCACCCCAGTGACAAGGAGTGGATTGGAGAATTGGCGCAGAGAGAGCGGAGAAACGAAAGCACTGTCCCCTCTGGCAGCCACAAGCCCCACCCCCTTGGGCGGGGCCCTTGGACTCGCGAAATGGCCTGGGTCAGAACCGCCCCACCCCCGGGGCGGGACACGAGGAGGGCCGGGTGGACAGGACCTAGGGAGAGGGACAGGGCGTGAGAGAGAGGGGGGAGAGAGGGAAGGAGAGAGAGAGTTAGTAGGTTGGGGTGCGCCGACCCCTGGGCACGCCACCATGTGGTCCTCTGCCAACGATGTGGGGCGGTGGCACTGGACCCACTCGGCCGTCTTTTTGGGAAGCCGAGCGATGAACTGCTCCAGCACCACCAGGTCGACGACATGCTCCACGTCGCTTCCCTCGGCTAGTAGCCACTTGCGGCAGGAGTCCCGGAGCTGTTGGGCCATCGCGAAGGGCCGACCGGCTTCGCCCAAGTCCAGGGACCGGAACTGCCGGCGGTGTTGTTCGGGCGACCGGCCGACCCGCTGGATGACGGCCCTCTTTAGATCGTCGAAGACCAGGAGGTTCGCCACCGGAAGTTGTTGGGCGGCCACCTGGGCCTCTCCAGAGAGCAGGGGAATGAGGCGCACCGGCCACTGCTCTTGGGGCCACCCGCAGGCCTCCGCCGACTTTTAGAATAGCTCCAGGAAGGCCTCCGGATCGTCCTGGGGCCCCATCTTGTGCAGCGGTAGGTGCATGGGTGCGGCGGGCAGCCCGGCGACCTCGGCGTGAACCTCCCGATCGATCCAGCTCCAGAACCTCTCGCGGTCCTCCTGCTGGGCCTGGACAATGGCCTGGAAACGCCTCTCCTGATCCGTCCTTAGGTCCAGCAGGGCCTGGTGTTGTTCGCGGTGTAGGGCCGCGAGGGAGGCGATGAAATCCGCAAGCGCCGTGGCGGCCGGACTTTGCATGGCGGGGGCGACAGTCCTACTTCCTCCCGGGTTTCGGCACCAGTGTAGCAAAGTTCGTTGGATGGAAGGAAGAGGACAAAGGGGTCGGCTGGACTGCTGACAGGTTTATTATAAACAAAAAGAACTAAAAAGTTACAAACACCCAAACGGTGACTCTTATTCTTAGACGTCAACACTACTTTCGTTTCACTCTTTCCGGTTTCCGTTTCCGGCTTGGGTCAGCAGTCCGTCTCTCTCTCGCTTGCTTCCGACTCTCCTGGCGTTTTATACTCTCTCCACGCCAATTACTAGAACAAGAGACAGGTGATGATAATTTTTCCCAAACCACTCACTTACCGCTCGTCTCCTGATTCTCTCTCTCGCTGCAGACTTCGCTAAACCACCCCCCCCCCCCCTGCCACAAACAGGTATAGTAGAGTGGTGATGATGGTGTACTCCCCTTTCATTCATCCGTAGTGAATTAAAGAAATTACATTCTACTATGTGGGGCAATTGATTACAACATTTAATTTACTTCTTATGCCTTATTTCTTCTCCTCACTTAACTGCAGCAACAAAATCTGATAATATAATAACTGGACAAATTATGTACATCAAATCACCATATCAGTGTTTTTTTTTTTTTTTTTAAAGAAACATATTATTACAAACAGATATGCATATTATATTGGTATACAGCTCACACAATGAGGAACACTGAGTCAAATATGACTAATGGAAAAAAATAAATAAATAAGAGTATAGTTAGAATGCCAGTGTTTTCCATGCACAGTTAAAGCACATTTTTGCTAACCTTACTGAAACTAAACCAAAGAACACACCTGAAGCTGAAGTTCTACTTCTCTGGTTACCTTTTTGTACCCAAGGTAGGCTTCAGACCTATTACCAGGGTGATTACATTTGGCAGCTCCAGCGTCAGCGTTTTGATCAAAATGGATGGATTTTTTATTCTGGGCAGACACAGGCTTAACGTTGGCTCTGGGTTTGCCTACAGAGGTCGAGTCTAATTAAGAGATGGAAAGAAAGTGATAAGGGAAAAGCAGCCATTGTCCTTTTCTGACTCAGAATAGAGAGATGGGGGAGAGATTTTCCATTTCTGACTCTTCAGGAGAAGGAAATTCAAAACAGTGGAAGAGGGATTGAAACAACAGAACATCATTGAAGTGTCTTGCACTAGAAATATGAATATTACCACACACATTATATACCAGTGTGTATGTGAGTGTGTGTGTGTGTGTACACACACACACACACACACACACACACACACACATTAGTATGTAAATGAACGTTATGTGCTAATCATAACGTGTAATTTATGTTGTGAATATGTTCACATCATAACACCAGTTAAAATGAGATGCATTACAATTATTGAATAAAAAAGAATGCACAGGCAATATTGACTAAATATTTTTATCAGACAAAATAACGATTAAAAATAGATATAAAAAAATTACCACAGCTAGAAAAGACAGTTTGTTTGTCTCATTTAGAGCTCTGAAAGGAGAAAATGCTATTTTAATAAAAGCACAAAGGCATAATAAAGAATTGTATTATCTCATTAAAAATGGTAAAATAATTAAAATAATTAAATAATAATAAAAAAGTAAATAAATAAAATAAAATGGTAAAGCTTATTTTTTAACAGCCATTACTCCAGTCTTCCTTCAGAAATCATTCTAATATAATAAAAATACACTAAATTGGTTCATTCAAGAACAACACAGATCAATCAATCAATCAATCTTTCCTTCTTCTTTTTTTTTAAGTGTTACCTCCATCTTTCTGGGCTATAAGCTCAGCTATTGCAAACCAAGGAAATTTTCCTGACATGACAAACAACAACAACAACACGTGAGAAAGAGTTTACAACAGAAATTGTAAAGAGCTAATATCAAGGGGACAGAAAAATGTAATAGTGCACTTACGAGTGCATCCCATCCACTGAAATTATTAAATACAAATTTGAACGGTTCCTGGAAACACACTATAGCTGCAATTCGTGCCTGACAGGATTAACTGTGGACACAGTAAATTACACATTATGGTTGATGGTGAAGCTGGGATTCAGCAATTTGGTTTCAGCTGTGCAGCTGAGCAGAGAGTGATGTGGAAGAGACTTGTTGAGCAGATAACTGCTTCCATCATCCGATGCTTGGCAGCTACAATCTGCTCTCTAGAGGGCATTAGTATGGCGGGGTTTGGACTTCATGACTGCTGGCTGTTGCCTTCAGGCTGGGGGAAGTGAGGGGTTTTCTGTGATGCATGCCCCTGTAGCCCCTCAACCTTAAAAAAAGCTAACCTGGGAAGGAAGAGCAGGGTGTAATTGATCCAAAGCTAACCTGGGAAGGAAGAGCAGGGTGTAATTGATCCAAAACTTGCCCTCTGGATAAAAAAAAAAGACTGTGATGTACTCTTTAACATCTGATACAGGTCTAGTTTAACAGCATTTATGCAGTTATAAGCTCCTGATTCTACTGGGTCCAATTAATTCAGAGAATATTACATATATACCTGTTAAATGTAATGGAGGTCTAAAGTTATTAAAGAAAAAGAAAGAAAGAAAGAAAGAAAGAAACAAAAGAAAGAAAGAAAGAAAGAAAGAAAGAAAGAAAGAAAGAAAGAAAGAACCCATTAAAGTAGTACTTTGTCCAAAAAAATAACACACCCTCATGTCATGTTTTTTTTTACATTTAATGTACTTTTCCACATATTCAAAGTTCATGAGGATCTAGACTAGAATCAGGGATATTATTATCCTTCACTAGACCTAAAATCATAAAAAAACATCCCTTGAAATAAAAACATTAACTGACTTCTCATTTTCATTTAGTTTAAAGTTAACTGACTGAAGTCAAACTAAATCAACAAAAACACAATAAACTTAAAAAAATAACAAAAACACAACAAAATTAATAACTAAAATGAAAACAAAAAAAATATAAAATCTAATAATTAAACTATAATAGTGTATCAATGACACTGACTAGAATATCTGTAACAAACAAGAGTTTTGGTTCACTGATTAATTAATGTGACTGAAAACTGACACAATAAAACACAAACTTGCAGACAAACATGAAAAATAAAAATGCTCCCATTTATTTATCCAGCATGACATATAAACCACTGTTTCACTCAAAGAAAATCTAATAGAATTTACAAAATAAAGTATAATTGTCTTAATATTATTCTGTAACTTATATTAAATTGAATATTGAATTTCCATGAAATTCTGTAGAGCTGTGATGTGCACATTGCAGCTCAATATTGATTCCAGCAGTGATTTCACAAGTCTGAGATACTGCACAATGCAAACTAACTTACAATATTGTGAAAATTATCATTTGGGCACTTAAAAAAAAATAGAAGCGAGCATGCATGGAGCATTTGCTCACACGGACAGATAACGATTAATCAATCACATGATCAGCCACCTTTCATGACTATGGCTGTCAGTAGACAACAAAACAAACAACAAAAAAGACTCTCATTAAAAAGAGTTCTTGATCAACCCACATTGCACTTGGCAGTGTGCTGAGTTCAGTGCAGAGGGTGTAATGCCCTGGTTCAAGGCTTTTAGTTTGAGTAGGACAGGAAGTTGAGGAAGTAACAGACCCATCTGGCCAGTGTGAAGCTGCGGAGCCACACCATAAGTTCATACAGAGAGACCAACGCTCAAACAGAGAGATCTACGGTCGCCTGGTCCGAGACTTGGTTTCTAAGAGAGAGACACAGAGAAAGATAAGTAAGACAAAGATCCAGTAGAGGAGAGGTGAAATTACACTGGTTAAAGTAAGTTGGCTGTAAATGATTTAGATTGTGTTGGCTCTGGGTCCAATATTAACAGTGTGAGAGAGAGACAGCGAGAGACAGCAGTGTCGAGGCCGTAGTACTGTAAGTCCTTGGGGTGAAACGCATCTCACATTGTCACAGCTAACAGCTTTGAACTGACAAACAGTAAGTGAAATCACATTCATTTCCTTACATGTTTCCCTTGGGGAAAAGAAAGATGAAGGCAGTGAGAAATGAGAGGAGAGGAAATTCACTCTAATTTCTGAGTATTCAAACTGTAGAAAGCTTTTTGAGGTGGACAAGTTTGACTTCTCAGGCCATAGCTGCTGTGTCAGACTGGAGATGTCACACTGTGGTATCATATCTACTGTACCATCTGACAGGAGCACAGCGACCACATGAACAGAACACAGGCTGAAAACCGAAAGCAAGGACTGGAGGTCACGAATTGTCACTCATCCTACTTTGCCAAAAACCTTGCAAAAATGTCAACAGTAATTTGTTGCATGCTCAGCACAGTCCAAAGGTTATATATATATATATATATATATATATATATATATATATATATATATATATATATATATATATAGTACAGACCAAAAGTTTGGACACACCTTCTCATTCAAAGAGTTTTCTTTATTTTCATGACTATGAAAATTGTAGAGTCACACTGAAGGCATCAAAACTATGAATTTACACATGTGGAATTATATATGGAATTATATACATAACAAAAAAGTGTGAAAAAATTGAAAATATGTCATATTCTAGGTTCTTCAAAGTAGCCACCTTTTGCTTTGATTACTGCTCTGCACACTCTTGGCATTCTCTTGATGAGCTTCAAGAGGTAGTCACCTGAAATGGTCTTCCAACAGTCTTGAAGGAGTTCCCCGAGAGATGCTTAGCACTTGTTGGCCCTTTTGCCTTCTGTCTGCGGTCCAGCTCACCCCTAAACCATCTCGATTGGGTTCAGGTCCGGTGACTGTGGAGGCCAGGTCATCTGGCGCAGCACCCCATCACTCTCCTTCTTGGTCAAATAGCCCTTGATGCCTTCAGTGTGACTCTACAATTTTCATAGTCATGAAAATAAAGAAAACTCTTTGAATGAGAAGGTGTGTCCAAACTTTTGGTCTGTACTGTATCTTAAATATTTATTCTTACATTTACTCTTACAGAATAACACAGAAGTCACGGAAGTAGACTTTGCATATAATATACATGTAAAAATATATACACAAAAATTATGAATTACACAGCTATTCAAAGGTCGAGTTTTTTAAGATTTTTCAATGTTTTGCTGCAAAATGCTGCATGTATTTGATCAAAAATACATTAAAACTATAAAAACCTTGAGTTAACCATGGGATAAAAACTTAAAGGTAACTGCAGTTTTTATCTGACAATTCTAACTTTCCCCCTCTTAATTCTGAGATATAAACTAAGAAACGTGCAATTGTGAGATATAAATTCACACTTCTGAGAAAAAGTCAGAAATGTGAGATAAAAAGTCTCAAATACCTTATCTTTGCATTCCATAGTGGAAACAAGCTTCCATAAAAAAATTGTGAAATATTATTACAATTTAACTTGTTTTCTATTCTTAACCATTTTATAACATAACTCATTCCTGTGATGGCCAAGCTGATTTTAATTTATTTAATAAAAAAAAAAATATTAAGAATGCAAACTGCATTTATGTGCAAAAGAAATATTTTGCAACATTATACTGTCTCTAGTGTTACTTTTGATTTTGAATTTGATCAATACTTGCTGAATATAAGTATTAATTTATTGAAAAAATATCTTACTGACCCCAAACTTTTGAACAGTAGTGTAATATGTGTGTGTGTGGGCGTTTTTTTGTGACATATCAGGACACAACTTTGTATAATGACATGGGTATGACATAGGTATTACAAGGAGAGGGTGACTTATGAGGACATAACCCATGTCCCCATTTTTCAAAACACTTATAAACCGTACAGAATAAGTTTTTTTGAGAAAGTAAAAATGCACAAAGTTTCCTGTGAGGGTTAGTGTTAGGTGTAGGGTTAGTGAAGGGCGATAGAATATACAGTTTGTACAGTATAAAAACCATTACGCCTATGGGATGTCCCCACTTTTCACAAAAACAAATGTGTGTGTGTGTGTGTGTGTGTGTGTGTGTGTGTGTGTGTGTGTGTGTGTGTGTGTGTGTGTGTGTGAGTAAGTGTGTAAGTGATTCCATTACAGCCAAAGCTGATTTTTACATGTGACACTAGAGTTAACTTTGGATCCTACATGTATATATTTAAGAGTATAACTTTGTGGATCTTGTGAATTATCCATATTTAACATATCAAAATAAGATAGAGAGGTGGTCATCACAGCTGAGCAGGAGATTAATTACTGTCTGTCTGTGAGCGGACAGAGAATGACAGAAAGAGTGAACCCAGCATACACCTCCACTCCTCGTTTCTCATCACCTTGCATATGTTGGAAAACTGAAAACGACTAACTTTACAGGAAGCTGAGGCATTAAAGCACATCTGAAACCAATATATCACAACATTCTTAATCTGGTAGAATGTTTAGGGCGCATAAATGCATCTTCGCTGTGTTATGATATGCAACAATTCTATGTGGGCAGCTCAGTGGTTGGCAGAAAAAAAAAAGGAGTCTGATGGAGGGGTGGAAAAAACTTAATGTCAATTACATAAACCAAGAAATAAGTCTTGTAGTCCTGAATTATTTACTTGGTTAAGACTAAAGCTCACTTCAAGTTTCCTAACATTTCTATATCTGAATTATTGTATTCACAAAATGGCAACTCAGAAACTTTAATCCTGTTCACATACTCTTTATTGGAAAGTATTTATTTCTAGGGAAGTGGCCACAATGCCATTGAGGACATCATAAATAGATTTTAAAAGTATTTTAAATGAGTGGTTATTTACTTTAAAAAAATGGCAGCAAGTGAACACATATGTTGAACTTATAACAATGTTAATAACACTACAGATCTTTGCATCACATATTTAAGAGATTTTAAAGTACATTAATACACTCAGATATGTCATTAAACTTCATTTATATTTATATTTTAATGGACATGCACTACAGATCTGTTAATCACTATACAGGCTAATCGTTAGAATTAGTCTGATTAATTACTCAGACCTCTTTAAATGCTGAAGTGTGTAACTAGCATTTATGGTTCATACTTAAGGACCTGCTGACAACTATGCTTTAATGAAGTTAACCACTTAATTAACTTTATAGGCTGTGTATTACAATGATTATACATTATATTATATTATATGCAGGGGTAAAAAGGAAACCACATTCAAGCAATTGTCAAATCTGTACTGAAGTTGGTGGACAGTGGCTCACTGCATATTTGCATATGCATATACGGCAAAGTGTGAAATCTAAATTTGATTAAAAAAGGCTAGGCAAACATATAAATGGATCTGAAAACATGCTCTTTTCTTCTAATTTTCTCCAGCCACCATTAAGTATTTTGAAAAGTGCAGGGGCACCTCCAGAACCATGATCACACGGATTGCATTAGTCTCCTTTTACAGTGAGGCTGAAAATAATACTTAACAGTGTGAGGCTACAGAATGAATGCTAATGTCACTTTGCTTTCATGGGGAGACTAAGAAAAATAACCTAATTTCTTCATGACGTTGCTTCACAGAGTGCGTGTTTCAAAGGAAAGTGAGTGGGCTGTATAGTCCACAAAGAAAGAACAAGACTCATATTTCTGTATTTTAAAGGAATGGTTCACTCAAAAAGGAAAATTCTGTCATTATTTACTCACCTTCATATTGTTCCAATCAAAAACACTGTAATGGCACCATAAAAGTTGTCTATGTGACTAAAGCACTCTATGAACTCTTTTATGAGTTTTTTATGTTATATTTTATAGTCTTACATAACAATTCTTTAAAAATGTCTACTTTTGTCATCTAAAAAAAAAAAGAAAAAAAAAGAAAGCCTTACTGATCTGAGGGTAAGTAAATAATGGCAGAATTTAAGTTTTTGGATGAATGGTTACAGTGAGTTAGGCTTTTTATACTACACACTGTAGCAATCTACAGCTTGTATTAAAAAACCCAACCACCATAATAGTTGATAACGCAAACATTTCAGCTCACATCAAACTAAATCAGTTGGTGATGGTCTGGTTACTTCTCTAGGTCCGTCTTTCTCTTTCTGCTGTTTCTGCGAGCACAGCAATTGCTAATGGATTTCAGATTCTGCATTCTGCACTTTGCTGCCATTTGGTTTTAATAAAGAAGCGCTGAGGCAGACGACATTGAGTTTCATGTCTGGGTGCTTCTTTCTTTCTGTATCACCGTGAAATCCTTTACGAGCAGACGTAAGTGCCTCTGCGCTGACAACTGTCAGGGGCCCTCCTTCAAATCCGAACGATTTTTTCCTCCAAATCATCGTGTTCTTCATTATAATGGTGAGAATAAATCAATATGATCACTGCTCACTGCTGTGGAAAGTACAATATAGTAGAATATAGTGGCATTCATTTCAGGGTGGGGGAGGCTGGGGGGCTGGTAAGTTGTGTGCCTGTGTGTCTGAGTGCATTTAAATGCTTTGTGAGGTCCCACAGAGTCCGCGTAAATTAACGAGAGATATTATGGTGCGTGGTATAGTGTCTGTGGGTTACTGGTGTGAGAGGAATGACACTGTCCTTTTTTAGCACTGAGATGACATCAGGGACTTGACAATGAGGTGTTTAAGAGCAGACACACTCTTAATGTGTGGGAACCGGTTCGTTTGAGTGCTGCTGGAGCTCTAACCTTGTGACTTTTCAAGTAATGTGGCAGTGAATATCGCAGAACCTCACTATTATAGAGAGAAGAGATTTAAAAGAAAGAAATTCTGAAAAATATAAAGATTAAATCTGTGTAAAATAAATGTATATTACTGCTACTTAAGTCAGTATTAAATATTATTAAATAGAATTTTTATTTTATTTATTTATTTTATTTAATAAATAAATTAAATATAAAATTCCGTTCAAAATTTTGAGGTCAGTAAGATTTTGAAATGTTTCTGAAAAAAAGCCTCAGTATTGGGAAATCTTATTATTTTTTAAATTATATTTGAGAAATAGAATTTATTCCTGTGATCCAAAAGCTGAATTTTCTGTATCATTACTCCAGTCTTCTGTGTCACACGATAATTCAGAAATCATTCTAATATGCTGATTTGGGTTCTCAAGAAACATTTCTTATTTTTATAAATGTTGCAAACAGTTGTGCCGATTAATATTTTAGTGGAAACCATGAAAATAGATTTTAAGGATTCTTTAATGAAACACATTTACATGAAAGATTTATTAATAATTTTTTTAACAGTATAGTCTTTACTCTTTAAAGCCTCTTTACTTTTTATCCATTTACAAAACCCCTTGCCAAATAAATAAACTTAAAAAAAAAGAAATTAAAATGCAACTACTTTGCTGTCGCTGATGTCTTACCTGGCGATGGCATGAGTACAGCAGCGGGACATATTGATGAAGGAGCTGGAGCTGGCTCTAGTCTGCAGGATAGTCTCGATGCCTCTCAGCAGGTCGTTGGTTTTCAGAAGCAGCAGCATCTGTCGGGGAATCCTGTTCAGCAGCTCACTGATCTGAGGGATGTACTGCACCACATTCATTCAGATCTCCACATCCTGAGGGGTAAAACAAAACAGTGCTATTGGAAGATTGCATTATTAAGCGTATATTAATATGATTAAACTGAACAGAATAATTGGTATATTCTTCAAAAATGTGCCTTTTGTGTTACACAGATAAAAGGATGGGTTTAAATATATTTAAACCCATTCATATGGGTTTAAATATATAATGAGAGAAATTTAATTAGAATTTAATTAAGTAGACTACATTAGAGATGATAGCCTTGCCTTTCTAAAGGCACAACCACCTAAATAAGTTATTAAAATATTCAGTATTAGGGGGCAGAGTGCAGAGAAGAGTGTGCGTGAGAGAGAGAAGAGAGAAGAGAGAGAGAGAGAGAGAGCAGGTTGCAGGGAAATGGAATAGCTTATTTCACAGACAACTGAAAAACGAAGTGCTTGAAACTGCAACTGTGAAGATTAGCTGTTTTGGCTCAGTCACTTCAGCAACATCAGTCTCCCGAGTTGATACTCCCAGCTAATTTTTTATTAGTAACCAGGCATGAAAACCTCCATTCCTCCCCCTGCCAGACTGAAAAAAAAAATTAAAAAAAATTGTGGTTTCACTGGCCACATTCAAGTCCAGGCTATAAGCAGATCTTTATACCTGTGCATTCTTTCACTAAAGAGTATGCTGTAATTTACCTTACTTGCTGAATTATTTCACATTTTATTTTTTTTTCTTATATATTATTCCTTCATTCATTCTATATTCTATTCATTAGCTTTATAACTTTAAGATTTACATTTTATTTATTCATTTTTTTAACGTCTTTATTCAGCTTTGGGTTTGACTGGACATGCAGCCTTTGACATCAACAACAAAAACATATGGGAAGCAGTTCATAAGCATGTTAATTCCTTATGTATAACCATTTTAATTTTTTATTCACATCTCAGACTTAATCTCTAAATGTAAATCACTTAAACCACTGTTTATGAACCATTGATGTTACCTAGATTTCCATTTCATACAAATGTTGTTTTTAAATATTCTGTTAAAATAATCCTGTATCACTGCTTTCACAAAAATATAAAGCAGCGCACTGTTTTCAACAATAATAATTTTAAAATTAATAATAATAATAATAAATGTTTCTTGAACAGCAAATATAAGAATGATTTCTATGTGACAATGAACACCAGAGCAATGGGTTATAATTATATTGTATATAATTAAATATAATTAATATAAAGCTATGAAAACATAAAACAGTTTTTTTAAATTGTAATAATATTTAACAATATTGCTGTTTTTACTGTATTTATTTATTGAATAAAATAGACAATAACACAATAAGTACAGACAAAAACACTTACTGTTATGAAATTTTGTGGTCTCGGTTTGACAGCAGCGGCAATTTGCATCAAAAGCTATTAATTCCACTGACCAGCAGACCAAGTGATTAAAATCACAGTTCACAATTAACAATCACAAACCTCGATTAAGGTAATTAAATTTAATGTAGTCCTTGCAAAAACATAAGCCGATAGTTCCATAAAATGACAACATTGTAGGAGACAAAGTACAAAGAGCTGTACAACTGCACATTTTGACTTATTTACTCAGAATACAAAATGTGATTAAATTTTAACCACTGATATACATTTCAATTAACTTTAAGAGCCTATGTGTAAAAATCAAAAGTGATACTACATTGTAGGAATAAGTAGCCTAGTGGTTAAAGATCTGGACTAGTAACTTAAAGGCTGCATGTAAAAACCCCACAAGAACCCGGGGGTTGTTCTGGATAATGTTCTTTTGAAACATGTTTCTAGTCTCTATAAACCAAAATGATAGGTTTACACATACATATGGGCTGTGATGGCACTACAGTATTATCTGCTCTTGGCTATGCTGGATTGTGGTTTGAAGAGCAGTTGAGGTGAATGTGACAGTAGGTGGATTCTGCGGAACATTACAGAGACCCTGTGTCCTGTCCTGAGATAACCCAATTTTACAGGGTATGTACATCCTCAGAAGAATCATTAGGACAGAGGGGGCAAACAACCAGAGTGAAATCTCTTAATAAAATCTTTCTATATACACAGTCTGTCTTCAAAATTAGATCTTACTACCAAAATAAAATGATATAGTATTATATTAAGGTCCGACTGTTCATGCAAACAGCCCCTGATGGTATCACTTGGGCATGGCTCCAACAGTTGGCATCATCCTGGTTGTGTCTGGCTCAATATTACCCCAGGGCTAATCTATCCTGAGAGGGCCAGGAGCCAAGAGACATGTCTGGGGCCTGCAGAGACCCATGAAGACCCCCAGCAGCCCAGGGCCCACCACAAGCTGCTGCAACAGCCAGGAAAGGTGTAGAGCTGCCTCAATGCCAAACACATGTCTGTCCAAACAATTTGTACCACCGAGATGAGAAAACAGGCCCAGAGGAACAGAATGATCAAGATATATTAAATAACAGATAACACATAAAGTACAATCCACCCAGACCACTTGTAGAAGCAAAGCTGAAAACCAAGTCATTTTAAACCATGACCACACTAACACATGACTGACCACATTAATATATCAGAGACTTTTAGAAATGGAAATCATATCGAACTATTGGCTATATTGTATAACAGCACTAAAACAAAAATGTGAAAACTATTCATAAAATTTTATAAAAGAGCTACAACACATCAAGTCTCACAAGTCTTATGAGTAATATACCGGTAACTGCAAGTTGTATGCCCTGTGGTTTTGATTCACTCGAAAGAACAGACTCAGAGTTGTATGTTCAGGAACTGGAATACAGTAATTGCAGTAAATAGTTTTGATTCATTAGAAAGAACCAATTCATAAGAGTCACTTGTTGGGGAATTGGAATACAGTGGTAGCACTGTATGTTTTTTATTTACTAAAAATAACCAATTCATAAGAGTCACGTGTTAAGGAATAGAAATGCACTGGTCTCACTAAATCGTATTTGATGGACTAAAAAAAACTGGTTCCTAGTCATTCGTTTTGGAATCATTTGGATAATATTACCTGCACTTTATGGTTTTGATTTACCAAATAGAATCTCAAAAGAGTCCACAGCCTTCAGAAAGTCTGACTACACTAGGCAACACGTTTAATTTTGTATATTCAGTATCGGCTAGACACTGTATTTGTAAAATGTAGGATCTGGCAATAATAAACTCATGTGTTAAGTGGACTACAAGGAAAAACTGCTATGAAAGAGAATAATGTAGACTCTTTCAGAAAAAAAGTCTACATTATACTCTTTTATATTAAGTCTTTCATGTGACTTAATAAAAAAATTCAAATTCAAAATGAGTGACAAAGCGCAAACTGTACAACCACAGTCTAGATATACAGCCATTGGTCATTGGTCAAACATTGCTAATGACCTAAAGTAAGCAGCAATGCGGGTCAGGATGTCAAAATCCCAAACAGGTTCTGTTATAAAAGGGAAAACAATACAAAGACAATATCCCAAAAGTGAGGTCCAAGAAATTACTTCAGTTCCCTGGCAGGATAACACGTCTGGTCATTTAAGTGCACTCCAGAAGCAACAGTATTTTAATAACTGATTGCTCTGCAATGGCTTGAGCTTATAAAACATGTGCAAGCTCTATTTTCCTGTCCATTTATCTGCTAATCCTTAAATCTCAATCTCTAAAATTCCGTCGGGGGGTGGGGGGATAAGGTACTAAATTAAGTGGATTTAAGTTTGCTACCACTTGGGTGGGATTTAAAGGCGCCGGCAGCAGCAGCGAGCAAAAGTGAGGGGTTCGGATTAAAATAGGACACTGAACACTTGGTCTATGACCACAAGCTACTGCTCTAATATCCAACTCATATGCCCTCACATCTCTTTGCATAAATATCCTGCCACTTGCAGCAACAGTAAGACAGTGACACATGCGCTCCATCTATGTGCACACGTTCTCTTTAAAGAAAGACTAACTTGACAGGCTCACTGCCTTGTTTCCTGTGGTGCTGCATAGCTGGTTATAGTCCAAGACTGACTTTGGGCTTGTTCCAATGTCCCCCATCTCTGGACTGAGTCTGTCTGGATTAAAAGCCCACTAAGAGATTTCTGCCTCTCATTTTTTGGACGAATGTAAGCCCAGACCCTAGAGAGTTCTATGGACTATATACACACATGCAAAATTTATTGAGTAATTAATTAATTAAGTAATCATTTATTTATTTATGTTTAACATACTGGCTTGCAAGTAATTTTTACTCTATGCAAAAGCAATATCTAGCCAAATAAATTTTCTTTTTACTTCTGCATGCCTGGAAAACGCCTAAAAAAGTTTGTCATCCAGGCTAATCTTCAGTTTTTATTTTTATAAGTTTAATTAACTTTGCACGTTATTATTTCTCTTCGTTATATGCTATTTTTTACATGCCTGATGATGCATTCTGCCTTTCAGCAACCGAGCCCCATCTCTCAGCTTTCGCCTTCTGCTTTTGAAGTTAGCCGGCACTTCAAAGTTCAACTACAAGGCATCTCTCCACTTTAAAGACGAGGGGTAATCATGAGGTAAGTCACCCCGCTGCTCCGTTCATGCGCCATTATGCCCTGATGACTCTTGGGTGGACGCGGTGCACTGCATAAAAGGGTCAATCGCTCTGTGTGGATGTGAATTGGACAAAATCAGAGACAGACTGACTGGGTCGTGCTACCAGCTCTGACAGCTGGAGAGAGAGAGACAGTCCTGATTAGCCATGGCGCTCTCTTATCTCTGCCTGTTCAGTACAGCCGAAGATGAGAATATGGTCATGTCCTAGCGGCCCTCTGGGGATCTTGGTGATCAGCCAGAGAGGGCCAGGACTGCACATAACTAACCGGCCAACATGAGTGCTACCCATCAAATCAGTCAGCATTCAGGAGCATTGAGATTGATAGTCAGCCCTCAGTCGAAATACTTAATGAAGAAAAATTCACAGCTTGCCCTAGGAGAAAATAAGGAAGAGGACGTTAAAATAACAACGCGACAGTCCTTCTGCATATTCACAAATGCTGCAAATAGACATTCCATTTCATCCCCGTGAGGAGTCAAAATCACTACATAAAAGGATTAACAGCTTAACGCTCTCTGCTCTGCAGCTTTCTGTATCAAGGCACTAAGCAAATGGGTCGATCTGATCATGCGAGTGGAGGTCCACTGGGAGATTTGGAGAAACGTAGTAGAAGCCACCTTCTGATTTGAGTAGGCCTATATGTGGCACAAATAAGCAAGAAACATACATAAAATAAATAAATAAGTAAAAAACTTTAAAATAATGTATCTCTGTGGGTCTTTATAATGAGAATAACGTGATATTAGGATTATTAGTTACATTTACATTTATCTGACGCTTTTATCCAAAGCGACTTACAATTGCTATATATGTCAGAGGTTGCACACCTCTGGAGCAACTAGGGGTTAAGTGTCTTGCTCAGGGACACATTGGTGTCTCACAGTGGATTCGAACCCGGGTCTCTCACACCAAAGGCATGTGTCTTATCCACTGCACCAACACCACCCCGTAATTAATTAATTTTTAGAGCATGGAGAAAATCTGATAAGTCAGAACTTTTCAGAACTCCATATATTTTATACACAAATGTGTTTACATCAACTATATCAACATAGTGCCAGAACTGTTTATTGTACAAATGTAACAAGAAAAAAAAAACTTTACTTCTGAAATATCTATTTCATGGATATATATTATATAAAAATGTGAATTTGTTTAGGTTGAATTTATTCCACATTAAGACAATACACCTTGACACATTTATACGTGAAAAGGACAAAATGCAAAACTACATAAATAATGGGCCACTAAGTTGTATAAACATATTCATAAAGAATGATGCAGACAAAAACTAATTTCTAATTACTTTAAAGAAGCAATTTTTTTCTGAATGCTTTACAGGATTGAAAAAAATGTGAAAATACTTGAAAGTTTGAAGAGAGATGACGTGGAGGTACTTTTCTATTTTTGGAAAAATGGCCCTGGAGGTACCATAAATACCAAGCTGACTTGGCAAATGTGAAACTGGTTTCTCGTGGCCAAATGTTGATAAGAGCAAAAGAATATCAAAACAAAACCTAACTTGACTTGGCTAAACCATCAGACCTTAAAGTGAATTTGTTCCACATTAAGACAATATGCCTGAGACATTTCAAGCGTTAACACCAAGGAAAGCACTATAGAAAATGTCTGGGTTATGATTCGATTTTTTTTTTTTGAATATTATATTTTTATTTTTATTTTGACCAACACAGAACAATACAAAAAGGCAACAACAACTTATAAGGACAAAGAAGGAAAAAAAAAAGGATTTTGAAACCATTGTTACATCAGTTCCTCCAGTTTTATACATAGGTTACTATGTTACACATATATTTCTGGGCCAGTGGGCACAGGCAATATGATGATCTCACAAACAATGAAAAGGTCATAACTTCAAACTGTTATCCTTGACATTTGACAGGTAATTAAAAAAGGGTTCCCAGGTGGATTCGAAGCCAGCAATGCTATCAGAAAAACTGTGTCTAAGTCTCTCTAAATGCAAAGTGTTAGAGAGTTCAGAAAGCCAGGATTTAAAAAGTGGTTTTGATGCCTTTTTCCATAGACAAAGAATAATTTTTTTAGCTATCACCTTTCCATATTGGACAGCTTTTTTAATTTGATGACTGAACCGACGAAGTGAGTCAGACCAACCAAAAACAGCAATTGCTGGATCAGGGGCAAGGATACAAGAATAAGCCTCAGAGTAGAATCTGAAAATTTCGCTCCAAAACTCATAAAGTTTTGGGCATGACCAGAAAAGATGTCCCAAGGATCCCTCTGCAGATTCACATTTGTTACAGTTAGAGGAGATGGAGGGGTAGAATTTGTTAAGCTTAACCCGAGAATAATGAAGCCGATGTACTACTTTATATTGGATAAGTTGGTGTCTTGAGTTAATAGAGCATTTATTTATGACCTTGATAGACTTTTTCCAATCCTCATTGGTAATTTGAATACCTAAATCCTCTTCCCAGGAATCTTTCAAATACAGGGTAGATATGTCTAACTGACCAATAAAAACATCCATAAAATGAGAAATCAAATTAGAGGCATCAGGGGAGGCAGAGAGTAATTTATATATATCATGTTCATCTGCTAATAGTTCAAAGTGGGAGATAGATGTACGAACATAGTTTCTCAGCTGTAGATATCTAAAAAAATGTGATGGTGAAAGATCAAATTTCTGTTTCAGCTGAGGGAATGTGGCAAATTTACCATCCATGTACAAGTCTCTGACAGTGACCATTCCTTTACTGGACCAAATCGAAAATGTGGAGTCAATGAGTGATGGCTTAAAGGCGTGGTTATAAGCAATAGGGGTGGACAATGAGGTTGATGGCAACTTAAATGCCTTCCGGACCTGACACCATATTTTGAGAGAGCTGCTTACTATAAAGTTTGTGTTGACCACTTTTATGGATGGTACAGGCGCCGCAAAAAGCAGGGAGGAAAGAAGGTAATTTGTAACACTTTGTTCGATGGCGAGCCAAGAAGGAATGTCATCTGAAGACCCCGTTGGATAAGATTTTCTATCAAGGTTGGGTCAGTCTTGTTAGTCACGAGCATGAGTTCACTCTTTTGCCAATTTACAGAGTAACCAGAGAACTTTCCAAAAGTCTTCAGTAAATCTAATAGGGGTGGGATGGATTGTTCTGGATCGAGTAGGTAGAGAATAACATCGTCGGCGTAGAGAGATATGTGATGGTCTAATTGGCCTATCTTGGGTGAAAAAATAAGTGGGTTATTCCTAATGGCAGTCGCAAGTGGTTCTATAGCTATGGCAAAAAGCAGGGGTGAGAGTGGGCACCCCTGTCTAGTGCCTCTATGCAATGCGAATTGTGAAGACTTATCAAAATTGGTGAGCACCGAAGCCCTAGGTTTGGCATAAAGCATTTTCACCCAGCAGGAGAACGACTCTCCTAGATCAAATTCCTGGAGCACTGCAATAATATAACTCCATTCAATTTGGTCGAACGCCTTTTCGGCATCCAGAGATAAGATGGCGACATTTGAAGCAGAATCTTGTTTTGAGTATAAAATGTTCATTAAGCGTCTCACATTAAAGAAGGAAAAGCGCCCAGGGATGAAACCGGTCTGATCAGGATGAATAATTTTTGCTATACATTTATTTAATCTGTTTGCAAGGATCTTAGTAAAAATTTTCAGATCTGAATTTAGAAGGGCTATGGGACGATATGATGCCGGATCTGTTTCATCTTTTCCTTTTTTAAGAATTAGAGAAATATTTGCGTCGTACATTGACTGTGGAAATTCCTGATCATCAATAGAATGATTAAATAATCTGAGCATCAGAGGAGCATGTTTTTGAGCATATTTCTTATAAAATTCAATTCCGAAGCCGTCAGGTCCGGCAGCCTTACCATTGGGAAAAGATGCAATGGCTTCGAGTATTTCATTTATTGTTATCTTTGCATTAAGGGCGTCTCGATCTGCTTCATCTAACTTGGGGAGATGTAGTGATTGAAGAAAGTGGGAAAGGGTTGTAGGAACAGTGGGGGATCGAGATTCATACAAGGCCTCATAAAATTCCTTAAAACATTTGTTGATGTCACTGGGGTTTGTTGTTAGGGTTCCATCCTTTTTCCTAATTTGGTGAATAGCTCTATTAGCTTGAATAGTTCTTAATTGACGCGCGAGCAGCCTATCTGGTTTGTCTCCTAGCTCAAATTGCTTTTGCTTTATTTTTAATAGCATATTACTAATTTGCTTGGAAAAAATTGTATTATACTCTAATTTTAATGCTGCAATCTCTTTGAGAACCTCAGGATCTGCTGAGTCTACGTGTAAATGTTCAAGTTGATTAATACGAGCTTCAATTACTGACAGGCATTTTTGTCTTTGTTTTTTTAGGCTGGATTCATATGAAATTATGTATCCCCTTAATACCGCCTTAAGTGACTCCCACAGTGTTGAATCAGATACTTCCCCTGTATCGTTAAACATAAGATACTCATCTAACCATTCTGTTACACGTTGGGAAAAATGAGAATCAAAGAGTAATGTAGGATTAAATCGCCAGCTGTAACTGGGCTTAATTTCAAAAAGGTCAAGAGAAATGGTCACTGCAGAGTGGTCTGAGATTATTCTGTTGTGATGCTTAATTCCAGTTACACATGAGGCAACCTTGAAGTCGGCCAGGAAAAAATCTATTCTGGAGTATGAGCTATGAACATTAGAGAAAAACGTATATTGTGTATCAGTTGGGTGGTTCAGCCTCCAAATATCAACTAAATCATATGAGTTAATTAATTCATTTAAGGTGGAAGTGGAGTTGGGCAAATGACTCACAGAACGGGCAGGAGTCCTGTCCAGAGTGGGATCTAGAACCAGATTAAAGTCACCACCAATTATTAAATGTGTGTTAGACAAGTTGGGGAGGAGATTAAAAACTTTACGGAAAAAGGATGGGTCGTCATAATTTGGTCCATATAGATTCAATAGTGTAATATATACAGAAAAAATTTAACCCGAGACTATCACATATCGACCATTTGGATCACTAATGGTGGATATATGCTTAAAAGGTATTGTTCTGCGGAACAGAATGGCCACTCCTCTAGCCCTGCATGAAAAGGTAGACTGGAACACCTGCGAAACCCAGTTACACCTAAGCAGTCTTTGTTCATTATGCTTGATATGTGTCTCTTGCAAGAATATGATATCAGCAGAAATTGACTTCAAATAAGAGAAGACTTTGAACCTTTTAACCCGGTTATTAATGCCTCGTACATTCCAGCTGGCTAAGGTAACATTACAATTTAAGGTTTGCATATTATATGGCAGTACAATTGATCTTCAATTTTAAGATAACTGTATGGAACTGGAGTTATTACAGAAAACAGGACAAAACATATAACACTTAACACACACTCGTGAAAAAAGAGAACCCCCAGCGCCCTCCCCCCTCCCTCTCTTTCATCCGCTTCCCCAAACGAAGTGGAATACAAAATACAAACCCCATATGAACCGTGGAGCTACAAGGCTTCCTAAGGAGCAATAAGGACACTTATCAGCAGCAATAAACTTAACCGTCGAAGAGAAAAAAATACAAATAAAAAACAAACGGCTCCTCCTCTACCCTCGACGCATAAAATTAACAAAACTAGTGATTTTGAACATTAGCATAAAGCCAACAGCATTACCGAACATAGCAACATAATATAGCAAAATACCGGAGCCATAATCCCTTAAAAGGATACTTTCAATGTAGTCAAAAGTCTTGGTTATACTAGTGAGCGCGGGCGCGCGCATCCGAGGAAGTCACCGGCTTCCTACATCCGAGAGCCCGGGTCACCGCTCAGTATAGCGGCAGATAAACAAGACCATACTCACAGGCTTGACGCACTTAGAAAAATTGAGGAAATTGTCAAGTGTACGTGCGTAGGAAGAAGTCAAGAAGCTGTGATAATTGAATTGGCAAATGCTTCGGCGTCCTCGACTGAATTGAAGATTCTCTTTTCCGATCCCTGAGTGACAATCAGACGTGCGGGGAACAGTAGTCCATATCTGACACCAGCCTCCTTCAACTTCTTCTTAACTCCGTCAAAGTTTCGGCGCTGCGACAAAACCTCAAATCAGGATATATAGAGATCCGAGTACCCTCAAACTGTAGAGGTGACTGTTGTCTGGACAACCTCAGGATTAATTCTTTCACTGGGTAATGGTGGATTCTTGCTATTAGCATCCGGGGGCGCCCACCTTTGGCTGGCAGGGGTCCAATGCGATGTGCGCGATCCACCTTTACTCCAGATGGGAAATTTTGGTCTCCCAGGATGGCCGGTATCAGCTTCTCCACAAATTCCGTTGGGCGACCATTTTCCACTTTCTCTTGTAGCCCTGCAATTTTAATATTTTGCCGACGGGAGCGGCCCTCCAGGTCATCAAGCTTGACATGTAGGGCTTTATTGGCGGCAACAATATCCTTGCAGAGAGCCTCCAACTCGGAAATGCGACTATCATGCTCGACTCTCGCGCCCTCGAGATCGGAGATACGGGAGTTAGTTTCGGTAAGCGATGCCTGCATTTGCGACAAGGTATTTTCGATGGAGTTAAATCTGTCGTTCATCGACTTATCCATAGCTTGGATAGACGCTTGGATTGCTGCCAAAATTGGGGATAAGGCCGCGGTCTCGTCGTTGACAGTAGCACTAGCCGCTTGTTCAGCCAGTGTTTGCTTCTCCATTGACTGTTCGTCTACATTGGCCGATTGGTCACATTTCTTAGTTTTAGGTTTCGTCATCTTGACTTCAGGCTTCAAATGATATTGTTTTGTTTTGATTATGATTAAATGAAACTAGTTTTTTCGAGGTTAATGCTGGAGCTCCTCACAACTACGTCTACTCCATTCGGCGCTCTCGAGCGCCCCCCATGATTCGATTTTACTGTGACCATCCGACTGCACAGACGCAAGAAGAAACATCTACTGTAAACGGAATTAAAATGTCATGTCTTTACTCATCCACTGAGAAAGCATGCAAAGCACGGGGCTTTTAATGGATGTTTATGAGAGCTGCGGTTGATAATAACCCCAGCTGGTTTAGTAATAGTCGAGATTTATGTGACTGTGTAAGTGATAGGAGGTTGGGACAGTAACTATTAAATTCTTTGCACACAGAAATTGGTTTAACTGCTTAATTCAAGCTCACTGGACGGTGGAATATTTAGAGCTCAGCTTTCTGACAGTAAGCCACACCAGGACAACCCAACTTTTTACAGCTGTCCGCCAAATAAAAAGGCCAGAGCCACTCAGAGGAGAGCTTAAGTTCTTTCTTTTAGCTGAGTGTGTGCCCTGTCACAAAGCCTGAGGCTCAACATTAGATACTGATTATTTTTTGGTTTTTGTTGTTGTTTTTTTCCCTCGCTCCTTCTCTAAAGCATGTGAAAAAAGGTGAGTCTGACAGGTGTGAAGTCACGTAAAGGGATAGGCTTTCAAAACTCACCCTTCTGTAAACATACTGAATCTCTGAATCGGCTCTTCTCTGATGGACAGACAAAAACTGCTGACCACAGGAGACCTAGACATGCTAGCATATAGGTTTATATAGCAGACAGATCAAACAGTCTCTCCCTCAACTATATGCCGCTGCGGGGCAGACATTATGAGACATGGGGCTGATCAGCAAGGACAATGCCATGAACAGCCAAAAAAAGCTCTCCCCTGGGACAAACACAAAAGCAATTACACAGGAGGGAGGCTATTCGTCATGCCTGACACCACAATTCATTATTCACATATACGTAGGCTTTTCAGGGCTCTGTGTTAACCGAGTAAGCTTAGCAGGGGGTAAGAGGCCACGCTTACCAAAAGAACTACCTAACTAATTACTAATAAATACAAAAACACACACGCACACACATACATATACATCATGTCATTTTTTAGAAATTATTTAGTATATATATTTTTTTATATATGCATATATATTCACTCCACAAGACTATGGCTCAATAAAGTAATACATTTATATATATTCTAGACTCAGTCACACACTTCTACCTGCAGATTTCAAGGAAACAGCATTGTTTCGCAAGAAAATGGCACTTTTCTCCACCGTCAAGGACTAAAAAACACAGTCAGACAAAACAATCCATTTAAAGATTGGAAAGAAAGACAGAAAGGACTTCAGCACATACTGTATGAACAATGCAGTGCTCTAGGAACTTGCATTTAGGCAGTCATATAATTTCTGGGAAGTTTAAAGGGCAAAGCTATTATGTTCAATTCCATGTTCTCAGCAACATCTAAGAGGGTCAGCTTTGTCAGACACATTTTCCATCACGTAGAACTCAACGCTCATTCTACAAAATGACGGGCAAACAAAAAAATAATTAAATAAATAGAATAAAATCCCTGTCTTGGATATTAGAAAAGAGATAATGATGTTAATTATTACTATAATAAATTATTATTTAAATTATCATTATCATTATAACTGAAAATCTAAATGTGTAATAATAATAAACTCCCATTAGAGTAATACGGACAGGCAAGTAGTGTAATGCCAGGCTGACAGGTAGTGCACTCACATTCACTGCTCTAGACACCCTCTGGGTCTCTGTTTTCACTTAGCATGCTCTGGTTCAAAGCTCAGTAGTTACTTTTCCTTTTTAGCATAAACCCAATTTCAGATAACGGACCCAAAGCCAACAAAAAACTTTGATTAGGACTGAGGAGAAATCTCTGGAGACGGTGGGGTTTGCAAAGGAGGCCTCTCCTCATCTGTTGGAGCAGATCGATTCAAAGGAGATTTTCTTTGTTTCGCCTCACCAAGTAAAACCGTAAGTCATCCCTACTGCATTAACGTGATAAACTTCATGTTTACGTACAGACAAACGCTTGACTTATCACAAAGTGTCTATGTAAAAAGTCCTTCCATGCTCATGTTTTGCATGGTATTGATCGTCTGTTTTGGTGGACTATAAAAACTCTGTTTCACTTGATCTACCTTGGCCTTAACCTTTTTATTTTGTTAACTCTCAGTTTTCTCTCACTCATCCATCTTCCTTAGGCTCTATTCTACCCATATCTATGATCTACAGACAGGTTACGTCTCTAGCTCTCACTTCCTCCCAGTCTTTGCCGTCTCATCGCCCCCTCCTCGTAGCCTTTTTACAGAAATGATTGCAGCTCTCAATTCATCCACAAAGCGAGCATTTCTCCAGAACAATGGATGTAAATTGCACTCATTTCAATTTCAGCACTAAATTTCTTGATGTTTGTTCCTGTTTCACAGCAAAACAAACAAAATGGAATACAGTTCCATTTGGTGGATTGCAAAATTAGGATTTAGAGCATATTTTGCAGCCAAGTCACTCTGCCATCCCTGAGAGAAACTCTAGTTCATTTGGCTGCGGTCTGATATATGATTATGTTCTGTCTAATCAGGCGTGTAATTAGACAGCAACAACTAAAAACATTATAGAACATTATAGAATTATTTTAGCTGAGATATACTCTAAAAAGTTATTTGCATTGCTGTATATTACACATCAGTTCTAGCACCCACACATTTCTTTATCTTTGTATAGACATTGATAAGTAAAATCTCTATATATGAACACTTTGTTCATAAATTAAAAGATCAGAGCCAGTTGTAAAGTTAAATTAAGAAATTAGTTGCTATAAATTAAATGATTTGTGACCCTGGACCACAAAATAAAAAAAAATAAAAATCCACAATTTTGATAGATAATCAATTTAGATAATAATAAGCTTTCCATAGAAGTATGGTTTATTAGGATCTGACAATATTTGGCCGAGATACAACTATTTGAAAATCAGGAATCTGAGGATGCAAAAAAAAAAAAAAAAAAAACAGAAAAGAAAAGAAAATAGAGAAAATCGCCTTTAAAGTTGTCCATATGAAGTCCTTAGTAATGCATATTACTAATGATAATACATTTTTGATATTTTTATGGTAGGAAATTTACAAAATATCTTCATGGAACATAAAATCTCTTTTAAAGAGATTAAAACAGTCCTTCATAGAATGTTACCCTCCCGTCTGACTCAGAGGTTACCATAATCATGGAACATGATCTTTACTATAGAAAATTCTATAATTTTGACCCATAAAATGTATTTTTAGTTATTTTTACAAATATTCCTGTGCTACTTATGACTGGTTTTGTGGTCCAGGGTCACATTTTGGTAGCCATTTTAATACATTTTATTAAAAATACAATAAAATCAAAGAATTTAATATTCTAGGAACAATTACAGTTGATTTGTAAACAACTGTACATCTGTAAAGTAGTCCATATATCAGTTTAAGTTTAAGAAGCTGTTCATGTTGATAATGTTCATAAAAGTGTCTTCATAGAAGAATATGAAATGTGTTCATACAGATCATATAATAATCATAATTTAATATAATTTAAAAAAAAAATACTAAATAACTATTTAGTTTTAGAAATGAATTGATATGTAGGCACAAGTTGTTTTCGTCAACAACACTCATTTCAAGCATTTAAGGATAAGTCTTCAAATCAAAAGGTTTTAAGATCATGTGAAACTTAAATTCAGTCAAATGTGTCCAGACATTTGGGTTTATATAACCTCAGGATCACATCAATATCTAAAACCATTGCATATTTCAAAAACCACCCTATTTACACTCTGAGAAAAAAGGTACAATGGTAACACTGGAGCAGTAGTGCCCTGAGGTACAAAAGCTGAAAGGTACATATATAAACAAGGACTTACAGGCAGTCAAATAAAGATGGTGAATTGATAACCACATACTGTAGGTACAACATATCTGTAGTTGTACAGAGAGCTAATAGGGCTGTGGTTTCTGTGGGCAGTGGCGGTGCTGGGTGGCAGGTAATTGCTGAGGCAGACCTATGAGAGGCTGATGGAGAGACATAGAGAGAGAAGCCTTTTATCTGTGGAGGTCTGGTAGACAAGGAGTGCGTGTTCTCTAATGAGGGGGCAGGTTCATATTGACCAGCACTCCACTTCACTCGCAACACTAATGGTGTGTTTTTATCAAAATGTTTGAGTGGTTTTGCCTTTACTGCACTTCAAATACAGAAACCTGTAGCTCCAGTTGAGTTTTTGTGCTTTTGTGTGAGGTGTTTTTTTTTCTCTCTCTCTCTTTTTCATTTGCACTGTCGGAATAAATGTTGTTGTCAAGAGGGAAACAATAAAGCTGAAAAAGAAGAATTAAATACTTAAAAGCTTGAAATTAGCATTGCTATCAAATATAAATAGAGCCTACGCATACATTTATTTTTTAAAATAAAACAGCCAACAAGTTTGTGCTGAAATATTAATTTATTTCAATTATTTTATGAATATTAAAATAAAATATAATACATTAGAAGAATATCTATATTATAGAATTAATATATAGAATTAAAAAGAAGATCTGTCTATCTATAAAACTAAAAGTGATAACAATAATTGTACTACTAATAATATATTTATTATAGAATGTTATTATAAAATGCGTTTAACAAAAAAATATAAAAATAAACAAGAACATGCTAAGGCACACCAAATCGAATTCGTCAAAATGAACTAGAATTGGACAAAGAATTGTAACAAAAAAGGTACACAAACTGCATGTACTGTATGCATCAGCACAATGAATTTGATTAATGACAGCAAGCTGGATTCTTAAGCAAAAGTATTCCTAGTGCATTCATATTTCAGCGTTTAATGACCATGTGTAAAGCTGAATGCTGATTGGAAATTTAATGCAAGTCCATCTCTTTTCAGTGTTAGAATGACAGACAGGAGCTTCTCTGATGCTACTGTTGGTTTCTGCAGAGACAACAGCATTAATATTGATAGTCCTGTACAAAGCAGGCTAGCTGTTGATAGGAAACACACTGCACTGGACACAGAGTGTTTATATACTGAGAGCCCTTCATACAGTCAGGAGGGTACCTGGGATCTCAATCACACAATGAGAGAGCTCAAAGCACTGTTACTTAAACACCAGCTCACAAACAAACATACTGTATGCACCTACACTTGTGAGGAAAATCTTTTTTTTTTTTTTTTTTATAGCTTCATGAGTAAACAACTCTAATAACTCTAAACTTAACCAGCATACTGACTTACTGTCCAGATCTGCAGTCTAAGTGAAAGACTCTCAGTCAAGAATAAAATAAAGATTACTTTCTCCTGTCTGGAAAGTACAAGTATGTGAAGAACATTTTAAAAGGGTCATGAACTGAGAAATCATATCATATAAGAGGCCACTGTACTCAAAACTTTCTCGTCAGTCTACAAATAGCTAACATTGAAGACAGTCTGCCAAAATGTAAGGTTGTGGAATGTGTCATTTTATGAGTATGGCTAAACCGTGCCTCCACAGAAGATCAACGCCTGCTTCTACATCACTGACTGTTTAGCCCTGCCCACCAATTCACACATGTAGTGTAAATAACGAGAGAAGTAAATGCAGGTCTATGCAGAAGCCAAAAGATAAAGATAAATTTTAACACAGGATTTTCAGAAAGCTTAAAACTAAAAGACGATGCAGTGCCGAATATATTAGATTTGACAGTAATGTTGCACCACACCAGTGTAAATACTGTAGTTATTATTGCTTTGTCAGTTATTAAAGATTGTTTGATATGTACTGAATATAAATCACAGCAGCGTTCATCTATAAAGGATGTAGGCTGTCAAACATACATAACCGTTAGCCAATCATAGCAGTGGGTGTTTACTTCCGAGTCTACAATCCGCCACACCTAACAGAGCGTTCTGATGAGGGGGTCAAAACAGGACAGAAAATAGCCTATTACTTCTAAATGATTATGTTTTTTGATATCAAAATCTTGATAACATTATAAGGGCACCTCAGTGAACAGCACAAAACAATAAAAAAGGCCGTTCATGACCCCATTAATAATCTAAATAACCTTTCTTTCACACTGTAAAGAACCTTTTGTGCATTGGAAAAGGGAAAAAAAAGTCTCAGTTTAAAACCTTCACCTTCTGTGTTCCTTTCAGGTGGAATAAGCTGTCAACCTCCACACAAACACACATAAGCCCCTTTCACACTGCACGTCGGACCCAGCAGAAAAATCTTGCATCTCTACTCTTCTCTAGCTTTCTCTTAATCTATTTGTCTAATAAACCTGGCATTGAGCATTACAAATATAAAATGACTATATATGTTTTGCTTTGTTACGAATTATGATATACAAATTAAAGCATTTGCAGAATGAATAAATGTAAATAAAACGTTCCATGGATGTTAAATGGTTCTATATTGAACCATAAATGCAAATAAAGAAGCTTTATTTTAAAGAGTGTAATGCAACATAATCTGATCTATTATATGTGCACATGGACAAATTAAAATTATTACCTGGCTGCAATTTTCTAATGAGTTCAGACAACAGAACTGTTCAGAACTCAAAATAAAACAAAAACATGGCACACAGAAAACTTCTAGAAAACTGTGTGGGCTAATGACGCCATGGAGGCTTGGATTCATCCTATACAATAGATCATCACAGACTTCTTTAACCTCATCTACTAAATTACAAAATTGAAGAAAAAGACTCAAAAATTGCAAAAATGAACAAAGGAAGCAAATTAGCAAATTTCTATATTACACATAAAAGAACCGCATCTGCATCTGCTCACTCTGACCAGTGAGGTGAGCCATGTGGACAGCTATGCAAGTATCAATAAAGCACTACCATAAATATGTTCTTGAGCATTGCTTTAGGCTGGTAAAAGTCCCTAACATTCCACATGCAAAACACAACAATGGTAACACTCGAAAACACATAATTAAAAAAAAGAAATGCATGCTATGTTGTCACCACATGACACATAACTCAAAACGAACAACACCAGTGCAAAAACACTAAACACTGAGGTAGTAATTTGCATGAATTATTCATGCCACGCTGCATGCTGGGAAATACAGTCCAGGATCTAGCACTGCAGAATTAATTAAGAATTAAAAAGGGCAATTAAAAAGAAAAAACGCCATTTGATGTAAAAACAAAAACAGCATTGCTGTAGCTCAACTTTTAGAATGGCAGTCCAAAAACAAACAAACAAAAAAAACAGTACAAACAAACAAAATTATTGTGAAATATTATTACTGTTCTCTATTTGAAATTACTTTAAAATTTAATTTATTGCTAAAATGACAAAGCTGCATTTTCAGAAGCCATTACTCCAGTCTTCAGAGTCACATGATCCTTCAGAAATCGTTATGACAGAAGACATTTCTTATTATCTGTGTTGCTGCATTCAACACAGTTGTGCTGCTTAATGCTTATGTGGAAACTGTGAAACTTTTTTTTCTAAATTCAGGATTCTTTGATGAATAGTTTAAAGAACAACATTTAATTGAAAGTCAATTTAAATTAATTAATAAAATAAATCTCACTGATCCCAAACTTTTGAATGGCAGTGTATATGTATTAATGTTAATTTCTCCATGAAATACTGAATAATGCATACTTGACACATGGTTGTGATGCTGCTAGAGTCTTAATCATCAATAAAACCCTTGCACATGTACATATAGACACAAACACAAGAATTCTTGATCTGCTCTTCTAAAACAAAGCATGAAGCTCTGTTGTTGTAGTTTTTAACGCCCATTATTCCGTCCTAGCAATACAATATGTTCTTATCTCTCCATTCTTATGCAGATGAGACAGCCTCCCTTTCTGCAAATGCCACAGCTGTATATGTGAAATACGCCTCTATAACTGCCTATAATTATGTCAGACCAGACTACTTCAAATCCTCCTAGTAATTTGGTGATGTTTGGTGGGGGGCTTGGAGAATCAGATACTTTCAGAGGGGTATAGAAAGGGTAAGAGGTACTACATCCCACTAAAAAAGCACACCCAACGCAAGTGGTCATGGACCGGGCCATAATTATTCTCGCAAAGGCTTCTGGGTAATTAATATACAAAGAAAGCCACCTGCTGGAAAGTGCACTCAAATGCTGCACGCTGAGATGACTAACTAAACAGGCCTAAGTGAAAATGATGGGGATCTGAAAGCAAGTAAGCAGCAAATCAGCTAATAGTCAAGAGTGTCTGATGGTGTCAAACGCTGGTACTGTTTCCTGTTTGGTTTTGTCAAATTAAATGCAGCATAATAAATCCATCTTCAGAAACGTACTGATGTAAAATCAAATTCAAATGGCTTACTTATAGTTGACTATGCATATTACATTAGAACAGAATGAATTATTCATCATTACTCTAAAAACCCACTTTAAGATTTATACAATGTTTTTATATAATGATTTAAACTTTAGATAAATGTTAATGAATGCAAACCAAATGTTTCTGCACTTTTGTTCATACAACAGTACTTTTAAAATAAGTGTGCAATACAGTACTTTTGAATTCATTATTGAATATTGCGCATAATGTGATTAATTGCAGAAAAAAAAATAATGTGATTAATCGCAGTTTAAAATTTTTATAGTTGCCCAACTCTATTTTAAATAAAAGTAAAAAGGTTAATAAATACAATTCAAATGGCTTAGTGTTAACTAGTAAGCTATGTATACTAAGACATGTTACATTATTAATATTTAATATACTACAAAGAAAAATAAAGTTATAGTTACAGATAATACTATTATATTATTAAGATTATCAACAAAATTAAGAAATTAAAAATAAAAGATTTAAATGTATATAATGTTTAAACCTTAATATGCATAATCAACTATAAGAAAACCATTCATATTTTATCATAAATGTATATGAAAAAAAAATCTATTCGGAAAATAAAATCAGAATAAAAAGCTTATAGTGTATATTGTTATACTAATGCTGAAGACTTCTGTTCTAATATGCACACTCAACAATAAAACAATAATGCTTAAAGATTTATAAAAAAAGGGTTGGTTATTAATTATATTATTCATTATATATTAGGCCTATATTAATATGATAGCTTTAATGTACAATAACAAATAGTGTGTTACTGAAGACTCTGATGCTCTGATTTAACATGCTTTTACAGCCCAAATTTCCTGTATAAGGTTATGTAATAAAAGTATAAATAAATGTCCCTGACACCCTCCAGATGGCCAAACGTCCCCCACAGAGGCCAGCTCCGGCCTGGCCTTTAGAAACCCTCTACCACCATCACACCGACCCAACAGCCCTCCTCTGGTCACGGGGCCACGGGGCCACCAGGCCAGACACCTGGACAGTTAGTTATACAGTTTTAATGAGAGGACAGGTTAACCTTGTTCAGAAATTTAGTTAACTGGTGTTATTGAGGCCCTTTGTGACCACTAACAATAATTAAACAGCACTTCAGTTTGGCAACTTTTTTTTCAACATGGCAAAAGTAGGCTTTCATATGTTTTGACCACTCTCTGGTTATAGACACTTATCTGACAGTAATGAAAAAGAGGCTTTAAGGAACAGCATTGTGGCAGCAGTGGAGTCATTCAAATTTTTGGGCACCACCTTCTCGCAGGACCTGAAGTGGGACAATCACTTTGACTCTATAGTGGAAAAAGGCCCAGCAGAGGTTGCAGGCTGTACTTTTCTTGTCAACTGAAAAAGGCCCAGATGACACAGTTTTACTCAGCTGTTATAGAGTTGGTTCTGTGCACTTCTACTGTAAAACTGTCTGGTTTGCGTCAGCCAGCAAATCAGATATAAAAAGACTGCAATGGACTGTTAGGATAGCTGAAAGGATAATTAGTGTGCATCTGCCCAACTTTCAGGACTTGTACAAACAGGCAGGAAACATCATCACAGACCCCTCTCATCCCAGACATAACCTGTTTGCACTTCACCCCTCAGGCAGACGTTATAGATCTCTGTGCACTAGAACATACAGACAAAAAACAGATTTTTCCCCCATGCCATCTCCAGTTTAAGCAGCTAACAATAAAATGACCACCTGTCTTCTGTAATTCATTTCTTAAAACTAATTATTGCCTCTCTCTCAAGTGTTATGTAAATACATATACATTTTTTATTTATACAGCTGTATATACAGTAAATAATGCACAAATTTTTACATAAAATCCTCTGTTACCGATGCATACCACATTATTATTATTATGTATTCCTTTTTTTCCCCCTTAGTCTTATGTTCTTTCTGTTCTCAATGGCTTGGTACTATGTTTGTACCAAGAGCTCCTAAAAAAACACAACAAATTCTTTGTGTGTTTACACACATTTAACAAATAAAGCTCATTCTGATTCTAGTTAAATTCAATATGGCATCCAACCTGATTAAAGTCTATTGCTAAGTTACATCAAGTAACAACTGTTCAGCTTTGTTCTGGCAATAATAATAATAATAAATAATTAAAAAAAACACTACCAGTCCAAAAAATGGAAAAGAATTTTGTTTATTGTGATTTTAAAAACCAACTGAAGCTCAAACGATTATACTTAAGTGCTTCAGATTCATTTTATAGACCAATATATATCGTGCCTATGTACTGTATAAATGGATCTATGTATGCATGAATTGGACCAGCTAATAAAGGAATAAGTGTCCAGCATTCACAGGACCTCCTCCAAAACTGTTTAAAAGGTGGTTACTTTGGTTTAGCTAAAATTTTTGCATTTTTTGGATCACTACATAAAATTTTGCATTATTGTAAGTGGAAAATAGTTTTAATAAAGAATACGTACGTGTATAAAAAATACATATCGGTAGTGTCTGTTGTAGACCTGGTCGAAATCCCCTCACACATGCAAAATAAAAGGTCTCACTTATGCTCATAGATTACCTCAGTTTGAGTGACAGGTGTCTGGCTGATACCAACATTTACTGACGTCCAGGAGCGGGCGGTGAGGACACAAGTGAACACAGGATAGGATCCCCTGTGCCCAGACGCCTGCTGTAACGCTCGATGCCTTTCAAGTCTCCCTTTATCAAACTCTGCCACAGTCTGCAGTAGTCCAACCTGAAGTCCTGGTTCAGCACCTTGGACAGAGACACAAAGTGTTCTGTTAGTGTTTGAGGTGTCTGAACAAATGTTCAAAAGTAAAAGGCATCACTCCACTCTTCATTGTCACATCATCCTTCAGAAATCATTCAAATATGCTAAATGGCTGCTCAATAAACATTTCTTTTAGGTTTTAGGTTTCTAAACTTTTTTTTTCCAGGATTCTTTGATTAATAGAAAGCTCAAAAGAACAGCATATATCATATTTATTTGAAATAGAAGTCTTTTGTGACATTTTTAAAAGTTAAAAAAAAAAGTATCCTTACTGAGTAAAAGTATTAATTTCTTACAAAAAAAACTTACTGTTTAACATGAAAAAAAAGATAAACATCAGCATACATTTATAATCCAAATACTGAGAGCTATCAAGAGTCTTAGACGGCTAAGTAAATGGAAACTTGTGTTTCATGATGTTGTAGCATTACAGAAAGACAGATGAGATTACTTGATAGTTGCTAATATGGAATCTTGTGGGCCTCATTAAATGCTTCGGGTTAAATTAAAGGCCAGCAAATCCCTCAATGAGACAAACAGAATTCAATGGAATACCACTAGGACTACACCATTTTGCCACTCCAATTAATCAACGCAGACACAACCCATGGTTTTCAGCAAACTTAACATGACATGCCATGAATTAGTGTTTTGGACAAAGAAACTAACCAAATGTCACTGCTAGAACGGCGTTATCATATTTATCACCACATTATCTCCATGGATTTATTTAGAGCTGTTACATCTTCTGGGAAAACAGAAGTCCAGTGAACTGCAGGAGAGTTTGTACCAGTGTGTTTGCATATCTGCTTGTAATAAGAGGGAAGTGGATATGTGCACTTCTTAAAACACACTAGAGCTTCAGGGCCACTTAAATGAAATGCTTTTAGTCTGCTGCAGTACATACAGAACTGGGTACGCAGCTGACCTGGGAGCCAGCGGGTGAAAAATGGGGTGTAATATGTGATGAATTAGTTTCTATGTCGACTCTGTGGCAGTCTCGGCCAATGTCTTACCTGATACTGACCGTGATTGAGTAACACAATTTCCGTCTTATTGCTTTCAGGACACTTTCACACCAGCACGTTGCCAGGATGCGGATCACAGTGCACGAATCTGTTGACAAATATTATCTCACTGTATATCTTGCCCAGGTTCCAGGGGAGATCTATGGAAAGGGAGAAAGGGGAGAAAAGTAAGAGAAAGAGAAAAGTAAACAGGTTAACCACACATACAGGTTTACTGGTCATCCAACTCCTCTCACAGATACTCATTCTGCTGCATAGTAGTTTTATGTAACAACTGGTCTTAAATGCAAAGATTTATTTAAGCACTATTTTATTTTGTTTAATCCTATATTGCAGAACTATAAATAAGTGATCCTGGACCACAAAACCAGTCTTAAGTGTAAAATTTTCAAAACTGAGATCTGAAAGCATCCATTTATTAGGATTGAACAATATTTGGCTGAGATACAACTATTTGAATATGTGGAATCCTGAGGTGCAAAAAATAAAATAAAATAAAAAAAATCAAAATACTGAGAAAATCACTTCTGAAGTTGTCGAAATCCATATTACTAATCAAAAATTTAGTTTTTATATATTTACGGTAGGACATTTACTAAATATATTCATGGAACGTGATCTTTGATTAATATCCTAATAATTTTTTGCATAAAAGAAAAATCAACAATTTTGACCCATACAATGTGTTGTTGTTGTTTTTTTTTTTTTGCTATTGCTAAAAATATACCCCAGTGATTTAAGACAGGTTTTGTGGTCCAGGGTCACATATTACATTAGTACATGAAGTATTAAACATTATTATTAAATAATAATTAATCATTAAATATTACTATTAAAAGATTTACATAATAATTTATATAATGATTTAAACATCATATAAATGTAAAAAAGTTCATAAACAGTTTGAATAGCTTAGTGTTACTCAGTATGTTAGTTATACTAAGTAGATATACTAAAAACAAATATATATATATATATTTGATATATAAATAATTTAAAAAATTATTATTTTCTAAGTATAAACAATTTTTTTATATATATATTACAAATAAAAGCACTTAAAGCAAAAAAAAAAAAAAGCACTGTTATATAAAGCTTAACTTTCCATATATAAAATGTGAAACGTTAGTAAATATTATTCTTTAAATAATAGGCCAATAATAGCTTTAATTATTCAGATTAATAAAACTTGGAAAATTAAAAAATGGAGTTCATAACACTGGTTAAGAGAAGCATTCTAAGTCATCAACATAGAAGTAAAAAAAAAAGACTTGCAACATTTCAAAATAAAAGACAAACAATATCAACAAAAAAATGGCAGAAATATAACATATAGCATAAATGGTACATGTGGCGTGTGAAATGAGGAGCCCATTTAAGTTTACTTAAAACTTTTCCCAGAAGATGCCATGGCCCCAACAGATGAGAAAGTATTTATTATAAAACAACCCCCAATGCAATTATTCCACCCACTCTCACTCTTTGAAGATAAGTTGCGATAAGCATCTCCCTGCAGCTGTGTTATAATGCAGAGAGCCAACGTGAAGTAGGATGAGGAAATGTCAGCCTGAAGCACAGAGAACAAATCAAGCATCTACTCATACTCCCATTGCTGGTGTCCACATACAGTTTACCCCAATAATTGAAATTAATTAATTGTTTAGCTTAATTATTATTATTATTATATTTTATATAATTATTTTTTATACAGTTTTTTACAGGACAGCACATATTTCTTTGCTTCCTTGCAGGAACTGGTATTTTCTTCTGGAAATGCAAATGTAGCTATGAGAAGAAAAGTGTAGTGAAAGATAGGGCATTTTTTGTTGTGAGCTGATGGATATTCTGTGGCACAACACATACTAATCGTGCCCAGATGAACACACATGGCTAGGAGTTTATCAAGCCCTTTTGATTGGTGTGATTCATTGTAAATTGCTTTTCGAGACTATGTAGCTCACAAAAGTGGTGATCTAAATCTATTATGCCATCTAAAATAAAAAACAATGACAGTGTGATGTGAGACACCTCTCAGACACCAGAACCATTGCTCTGAGATGAAATCTTAGATTAGCAAGACTTTTCAAAAAAAATCTTATTTTGTGCTTAGAGGAAAGAAACTCACACAGGTTTGGAACAACTTGAGGGTGAGTAAATGATGACAGAAGTTTCATTTTTGGGTGAACTATCATTTTAACTTCATCAAACTTCTAAATCAACAGATTAACCCCTGCACTTTGTGTAAAAAAATTAAATAAAAATCAATATTCACAGTGTGTAAAGTATACAGAAAGGTCAGGCAGTCGGATCCCTAACATATCCCCCAAAATCACAATAATAATCATTATATTAAAAGCAATGCATCCTGGGATGGCAGAGGACCCCTAAAGGCCTGATTGGGCATGCATAGACAGCGAGAAGAGTTTTAGTATGCTAATAAACACTCTAGGATGCGGCGGATGAAAAGCTCATCAACAGTGCCCTTGGAGGGAAGACGCAGACGAATATCCCCAAGGCAAGGTGCCATGTGAAGGGTATGCAAAAGGCAGATTAAAAGAAGTTGTGTGGAGCAAAGTGAACTTGATGCAGGAAAAGAAAAAGTGGGTGAGGCTATTTAAAGGTGAAGTGAATAGTTTTATAGGTCATTGCTTGGTGCCCTTGTCTGATTGTATATACACAATATGAAAAATGTGATATATCTTTGTCGCTACTTCGATAAAGGCTAAACAAAAAAGGTAAAAAAAATAAACTATAAACTTGCCAGTTTTCTCCAAAAAAGAGGTGTTGCCCACACTCTGCTGCAGCAAGAAGCAGTTCCTCTTCAGGAACTCGAGCTGCGTCGAAGCGCTTTGGGGAACGCGTTCAGCGTACGCGACTCTGAATATCGTGTGTAATCAGTCCAATGGAAGGGCGTGACGTCACCGACGTGGTGACGTAAGCGACCAGGAAGCTATAAAAGCACGTGCCACGCAGCTGGCGTCAGCTTCGCGTCTTTCAGCAAGCGCTCTGTGTGTGAATGTCATTTGTCCGTCTTGTGAGTCTTATTTACTGTTGTCTGTCCAGTTAAAAGAGCTCCTAGACATGCCAAAAAGCAAGGCGAAAGTTAAGCACTCAGATGGCGATTCCAAATCGCGTTATAGGCTGTGTGTTCCTCCCTGCCCGAGATACATAACGGGTGGGGATACACACAACCTGTGCGTGGTTTGCCTGGGTTCGAAGCACGCTGAGTCGGCTCTCGAGGGGGCCGACTGCCCGCACTGTGAGCGAATGTCGGTGCGGCTGCTTCGTTCCCGGAGGGCCCTCTTCGAGGAGGGGGCCTTCGCCAGCGTTCCCCGCGGTGCTGGTCCCGCTTCTGTCGAGGCAGAACGGCGGCTGCACTCGTGGGGTTCGCAAGTCGATCTGGTAGAGGGAATGGAGACGGGCCAGTCCCTATCTCCTTCCACTTCTGCCAGATCCGGCACCCAATCCCTAGAGTCGGAAGCACGCACAGCGGTTCCTTCCACTCAGGGTGAGGGATCGACGCTCCGCCTCTCTTCCTCCGAGGAGGTCGATGTGGAGTCGCTCGATAGGGATTCGCCACCCCACTCGCTACAGTATGAGGAGCTCTTAGAGGTGGTTACTCGCGCGGTGGCCAAATTAAGTATCGATTGGCCCGCCGAAAAGTCTACCGTACCGCAGAGAAGCAAGCTGGATGAACGCTTCCTGCGCGCGAGTCAGCCACCTCCCAGCCGGGGCCTTCCATTTTTTCCCGACCTGCATGATGAGATCGCCAGGTCGTGGAAACGTCCATTCTCGGCCCGCCTCTACATCCCCTCGTCTGATTACTACGGAAATGTAGTGGCGATGGGAGAGCACGGTTATAGAGCGATGCCCCAGGTGGAACAGACGCTTGCGAGCTATCTGTCCCCTGGCGCGGCATCGTCTCTGAAGGCCCCGGCATTGCCCTCAAAGCCACTAAGAACAACTTCGGCTTTGGTGGGCAAAGGGTATGCGGCTGCAGGTCAGGCTGGTGCGTGTCTGCACACCATGGCGGTGTTACAGGCGTACCAGGCCGACCTGCTCAAGGAGCTAGATGAGGGAGAGGAGATCAAGTCCCATGATATTTCTGAATTAAGAAGGACCGCTGATCTCTCCCTCCGCGCCACCAAGGAGACCGTTCGGCGATGCAGTTAATTCTGTCGTCGACAGGTTCCAGGAGGCCCGCAAACAGGTGGCGGCGTTCCATAAGTTCCTCCCTCGTCGCTCCCTCGGGGCATCTGGGAAGGAGATGCCCCAGCCGCACCCTAGCTCCTCACACCGCGAGGCCCAGAAGCAGAGCGTCGCCTCTCGTGCTCCTCCGCGTCGGGAACGAGAGTCTCAGCGACGCTCTAGGCCGAGGTCTTCTAAGCCCAAATTAGATTTAAGGGCGGTTATCGAAGCTAAGAAGTCCTCGGCCAAGAAACCCTGATGCCAATGGCCCGGGGTTTCAGAGGGTAGCCTCTGCTGGGGTAGAACGGTACACGCCGCAGTCCACGGTGCCCGTCCCACCTCAGTGCCCTCTAGGGGTCGTTCTGCCAACCCTGCCAGTGCTCCAGGGCGCAGCGGCCCCGGGCGAGCATCGTTCTCAGTATCCTCCGATCGTGCGCGTAGCGGGGCTGGGACGCTCGCCGCCCCTGCGGGGGTCTCTTACACCAGAGGTCAATCTCTAGAGAGTGATTCTCTTAGTAGATTATTTAGCAGCGTGGAAACTACTGCCAAATGTATCTCGTTGGGTCCTGCATATAGTAGAAAAAGGCTACCGCATTCAGTTCGGCTCCGTGCCGCCTATATTCAACAGGGTCGTTCACACGATAGTGGGCCCCGGGCAGGGTCTGGTTATGGAACAGGTGGTCCCTCCTCAGGACAGGGAGTCCGGATTTTACAGCCGGTATTTCATAGTTCCAAAGAAGGATGGGGGGCTGCGTCCGATTATAGACTTGAGGGTCTTAAATCGTTCAGTTATGAGACTGAAGTTCAGAATGCTCACAATCAAGCATGTTGTAGCTCAGATCAGGTCCGAGGACTGGTTTGTCACGATAGATCTCAAAGACGCATATTTTCATATCTCCATCCTTCCTCAGCACAGGAAGTTTCTGAGGTTCGCTTTCGGGGGCGAAGCCTACCAATATCGAGTACTTCCCTTTGGCCTCGCACTCTCACCCCGCACGTTCACAAAGTGTGTAGATGCGGCTCTGGCCCCCCTGCGCAGGCAGGGCATCCGCATTCTCAATTATATCGACGATTGGTTGATTTTAGCTCAGTCAGAGCAGATTGCGGTTCGACATCGAGATGTCGTTCTCGCACATATGGGGGAGCTGGGTTTGAGACTGAACGCCAAGAAGAGTGTACTTTCTCCGGCTCAGAGAACCACCTATCTAGGCGTAGTAAGGGATTCGACCGCGATGCAGGCACGATTGTCCCCTGCTCGTATCGAGTCGATCCTCATCTCAGTCAAGAGAGTCAGAGAAGGCCAGTCACTCACTGTCAAACAATTTCAGAGATTGTTGGGTCTGATGGCAGCTGCGTCCAACGTGATACCTCTTGGCCTGCTGTACATGAGACCCCTACAGTGGTGGCTCAAGACCAAGGGATTTTCCCCGAGGGGCAATCCGCTTCGCACTATCAAGGTCACGCGGCGCTGCCTCCGTGCCTTAGACATGTGGAAGAAACATTGGTTCTTGAATCAGGGCCCGGTGCTGGGAGCTCCTTGTCGCCGTGTGACACTAGCGACGGACGCGTCCCTCACCGGCTGGGGTGCGGTCATGAGTGGCCACCCTGCCCGTGGTCTGTGGAGCGATCGCCATCTAACGTGGCATATCAATTGTCTAGAAATGCTAGCAGTTTATCGTGCACTGAAGCACTTCCTCCCAGACCTGAGAGGTCACCATGTGTTGGTGCGCACCGACAACACATAAGTGGTCCCTTACATCAACCACCAGGGCGGTCTGCGTTCGCGCCCTTTGTACAAGCTGGCGCACCAGATCCTGGTGTGGTCCCAGAACAAACTCCTCTCATTAAGAGCAGTATATATTCCTGGGAAGTTAAATATGGGAGCAGACATACTGTCGAGGGATATGGAGAGTGTTTGGCAGGGCTCAAGTAGACCTTTTTGTGACTCAGGAGACGTCACAATGTCCCCTCTGGTTCTCTCTAGTTCATCCAGCTCCTCTGGGACTGGACGCTATGGTACAGACCTGGCCGAGGCTTCGTCTGTACGCCTTTCCCCCTATCGCTCTGCTTCCGGGAGTTCTGGCGAGAGTACGCCGGGACGGGGTCCGTCTGTTATTAGTAGCCCCGTTCTGGCCGGGCCGAGTAAGGTTCTCAGATCTAGTCTCGCTCCTCGACGGCTCTCCGTGGGAGATACCGATCAGGACAGACCTACTCTCACAGGCGCAGGGCACGATAATTCACCCTCGCCCGGAGTTGTGGAAGCTGTGGGTGTGGCCCCTGAGGGGGCACAACTGGTAGCAGCTGGTCTCTCAACTGAGGTTGTGGAGACCCTACTCCAATCCAGAGCTCCCTCTACGAGGAAACTGTACGCCCTGAAGTGGAAGCTTTTCACTTCATGGTGCAGAGACCGCCAGCTAGACCCAGCAAACTGCCCAGTTGGTACAGTTCTGGAGTTTCTACAGGCTAGGCTCTCTGCAGGGTTGACCCACTCTACTCTGAAGGTCTACGTGGCGGCCATTGCGGCCTACCACACCCTTCTCGACGGTCAGTCTTTGGGAAGACACCCCCTAGTTACACGTTTCCTCCGCGGTGCACTGAGGCTGAGACCTCCAGTACGGTCCCGTATTCCCCCGTGGGACTTGGTTGTGGTGTTAGAGGCTATGTGCAAACCCCCGTTAGACTATTAGTCTATTAGACTATAGCAGACTATTAGTCGTTGGATAGTCGAGGCTATCAACGTCACCTATGAGTCCTCTGGTCGTCCCCCGCTGTCGGGAGCCAAGGCTCACTCTACTCGGGGTATGGCGGCCTCTAAGGCCTTCTTAGCAGGTGTATCCATGCTGGGCATCTGCAACGCTGCGGGGTGGTCCACGCCCTCTACATTTGTTAGGTTCTATGGCCTAGATATGCCAGTCACTCCAGGCGCTTCTGTCCTCCTGTCCTGAGCTGTGCTCTTCGGATACACACCAGGCAGGGGTTTGGTAGTCTGGCGGCGTTAGGACTCGTTCCCCAAAGCGCTTCGACGCAGCTCGAGTTCCTGAAGAGGAACGTCTCTAGGTTACGTATGTAACCCTAGTTCCTCGAGGGAACGAGACGCTGCGTCTCGGAGCCATACCCCCGGCACCCCTGCCGGCGCTTGCTGGTACTCGAAGCTGACGCCAGCTGCGTGGCACATGCTTTTATAGCTTCCTGGTCGCTTACGTCACCACGTCGGTGATGTCACGCCCTTCCATTGGACTGATTACACACGATATTCAGAGTCGCGTACGCTGAACGCGTTCCCCAAAGCGCTTCGACGCAGCGTCTCGTTCCCTCGAGGAACTAGGGTTACATACGTAACCTAGAGACATTACTATTTACTTACTGTTTCTACTATTTAGTATAGATCACCAAGGCTGCATTTATTTGATAAAAAATATAGTAAAAACAACAATATTGTGAAATATTATTACAATCTAAAATAACAGTTTTCTATTTTAATATATTAATATACACTACTGTGCACTACTGTGCAAAAACAGAGCAAGAATAAAATCTCTCTTACAGGAAAAAAAACACACACACCAAAAATTATCAATCTCATCTACTATGGAAATAGGCAGATATCATGAACCGTATAAGGTCACCGGGCTCAGCTAACCCCAACTGAGGCCTTCACAAAAACAAATATTTGCTATTGACTAAAGAACGCGTCAATGAAGTGCACAATTAGCTTGCAGTATTGCAAATAAATATCCTGTCTATCCTCCAATTCCTCCTCTATCCATGCCTCTATGCCGCCTTCAAATTCTTCCGCTGGGGTAGAAGCGAGTGCATGCAGAGAATAAATCAAATTTTCTGTCCCATTTCTCCAGACTGATGAGTCTGTTTCCCTGGCAGCGTTGGAGCGCACCATCCACAGGGAGACGACGAAGGCCCAGGCTGCTCTGACAACTTCACCAGCACTGCATACCAAAGAAGATAAGGAATAAATGGGGGGGGGGGGGGTGATTCCTGCCAGCGGCCAACACGTACACACACCAAATTAATGCGTGTTTGATGCATGTTTGAAGTTTCAGCAGAAGGAGGCTGGCGCACCGGTCCCACGTACATAGTCAGAGTGACTCAGCATAGGATTCCTTTAATGCTAGAGTTGGCCCTTTAGAAGGATGCTGTCTTCACATGCATGCTGTGTTGCAAAGGGGGTTCAACCGGCTCAGGGATCAGGGACAGGACACCTTCTTTTAACAGCATGCTAAAAATAGCTAGAGCTGGAAATGTTAGACGACTCCAGTCTTCCTTCTGTACTCGTTTGAGGATGTGGTTCGTGTCACAGGACACAAAAAATTCACCTGCCAGAGAATCTCTCTTTGGGGACAGAAAGATCGGACAACACGGAGAAAGGTGCCTTTCGGCATGCACACGTGTTATTATCTGCCAGGACGGCCTGAGCAGATGATATCTACCTGAGCATTATCTGAACACAGCTGGACTGTCGCGTTGTGCTAGAATGAATTTTTTTTTTTTTTTTTACAGAAGGGACGATGCAATTACTCCTACTGGGGCTCTTGACACAGAATAAAAACTCTCCATATGGACCTCTTCTGCCGGCCGAGTGAATATCATGTCATTGTGGCACAGCAGAATGATTAGAGCTATAGAAAAACACATGAAATACTTTCTCTCTTTCAGTATCCGGAAAAAAATAAGTGTTACACACAGTTCACAAAACAAAAGCTGGTTTATGTCTGACACTCTTAAAAATAAAGGTTTCTTATTGGCATTGATGGTTCCATAAAGAACTTTCAACATCCATGGAATCTTTTCATTACACAAAAGTCTTTATAATGGAAAAAGGTTCTTCAGATAGTTTTTATTGGCCTAAATATAATGTAGTCAATGTGAAATGCTCTTTGCAGCCCATTTTACTGATGTAGTCTGCTGTATATTTGAATGAAACATAGATGTAAGATAGATGAACATGCATGACAACATTACACAGTGTGAATTTTGATTTCGGGTTGACACACAAAATCACAAGAAGGAAACCACAACAACATGAAGCTCAGAGAATAGTTGGTCTACAATGCGTAGGGTATCAAAGACTGAAACGTCTAACCCCAAATTACTCTTTTCTGGATGACCAACCAACTATTCACCCTTGTTCTAAATCCAACCAAAAAGCTCAGACACATCCGTAACACTCACATTCTCTGTCCTGGGCAACTGAGCCAATCACATTTGGTTATTTACACGGACAACATAAAGCGAATGTCACTGGATTTAACTTTCAAAAAGCAGATTTATTTCAACCGTCCTGTTGTAATCTTGGCTGATCAATATAGGGTAAGACAAAGAAAAAGACTTTTACAGAGCAGCACTAAATCTAATGAGCCGCTCGCAGCGGCTGGCACATGTGCGGCTGAATTGGCAGATCTGTGAGGGAGATAAGAAGGTCCAGCCCTCTGGCATCATCATTCTCTCCCTTCCACAACCCTGCAACACAACATACACAAATGTCTATGACAAAAGCTTGATTTACTTTTGGGTCTAACTGGCCTCTCTAGAACTTAGGTATTATTCAACCTCCACTCACAACAAGACTCTGAGAACAGAAGCTTTGAGGGTTTATCGGGAGTTAGGATGGAAAGCCATCATGCATTAACATCTAAAGATGCAATAAATATCACTGTTTTGGCTAATACAGAGGAGTTGATAAAGATTCTGTTTATTAAAATATATATGTGAATTTTCTCATAATTACACAAAAAAATACAAAAACGGATGTTAATTTTGATATTTGCTAAATAATACTTTCAAATGATTATTAAATAGGCTAAAAAGTAATATTATAAATGTGTATTTTTTATTATAATTATAATTTAACTAAAAATAAGCAATAACTATTTTCATGGTATGAATACATGGGCGATTCTAATTCTACAGTATACTAGTTTATACTAACAAATGCTTCAAGTGGATTCATGGATTCACAGGCGTCATGTCCTTATAATATTCACTATGAAACTAAAACAAAACTACAATGGAAACAAATTAAATACATTAAAAATCATTTATTTATTTGAAATAAATTACACATGTATAATATAACAGGAATAATTCATTCATTTTATGTACTAAAATAACAAACTTGAAATAGTTCCTGTGGCTCAGTGGTAGAGCATTGCATTAGCAGCGCAAAAGGTGGTGGGTTTGATTCCCAAGAAACACTTACTGGTAAAAAAATTTATGGTCTGAATGCACGGTAAGTCGCTTTGGATAAGAGTGTCTACTAAATGTAAAAATTAAATAGAGACATGCATTCTTTAATTTCAAAAGGCCCCTTGAAACAATTATATTTTAGCACTTTCTTTTGGAGCAAAAATTTTAGATTTTCTGAAGAAGGTATTTTGCGAAGTTGCTAGGTAGTTGCTTAAAAAAAAAAAACACACAAAATTGTCCCAAGAAATATAGTTTAATAGTTTTAAAGAAGCTAAGCAAATGCCACTAATCAGCCCACAACATAAATGGCGTACATTCGTAGTCCTCTACGTAGGCATTATTTATGATGTCTGATTGAGGTATTATTTGAGGCTTTATTTATGATGGCTGATTGAGTGTTATGTGTGACTACGACAGTTGAGTGTAGTTCCAGGGCTCAGTTAAAGGCCCAGGCTGAGCGTCAGGTACTGAAAGAAGTTTCAATCTGCAAGCATGTCATCCACTCTAAGACAAGCTGTCTTCTTTAATATCTCACCTCCGCCAAGCTTGTCAGTAAGGGTTTCCTGTTAGAAAGCCTCTGTTTGACCTAAATACTGACAACCTAGCGACACACACATGAGCGGAGCCAGAGAACAGCTCGTTCCGGCACCTTGACACTGCAAAAGAGGGGGAAAAAAGGCCTGTGTTCATAATATCAATTATACACTGTATCATTATCCACAAGTCCCTTTCAGCAGGAGGATAAGCCAGTGCAGGCTTTTTGTACTGTCAGCGCCGAGCACTGTCGGCATGTACAAACACGACTCACAGTCACCTTAAAGAGGACGAGCGGGCTGACAGGCAGAGCACAGCGGAGCTGGAAAAAAAGTCCTCTAATGCCGCTAATGCATAACAACACAGAGCATTACTGAGAAGCCATTTACAGTCCTGCATCCCATTAATCAGTGACCACTGGGAGAAAGAGCCACCAGCACCACAAACAATTGATCTCAAAAGGACGCCGTCTTTCAATTATGGTATTCAATTAAGTCTTTTCTATTTGTTATCTGGTGGGTTGGACAGGGGCGACAATGAAGAGAGAGTACGAGTGTGTTGCAGCAGGAGACGACCGCTGGAGCGCCATTCTTAACTGTCACACTTCAGTGTCACAATCATCATGTTTGATTGGACGATGTCAAGCATGTTGAAAGATGGCAGCGCGACTTCACAGGCTTTTTTGTGAGGCTGCTGGTAAACAGGGATACTTTACCCAAAAATGAAATTTCTGTCATCATTTACTCACCCTTACATTGTTGCAAACCTATATGAATTTCTTTCTTCTGTTGAACACAAAAGATGATATTTTGAAGAATGTTGTTAATCAGACAGTTGCTGGTAGCTACTGAATTCCAGTGTGTGTGTGTGTGTGTGTGTGTGTGTGTGTGTGTGTGAGATATATATATATATATATAATTTTTTTTTTTTTTTTTTTTTTAACCATACTATTGATGTCAATGGCTACCAATAACCATTTGGTTACCAACATTCTTCAAAATATCATATTTTGTGTCCAACAGAAGAAACTCGTACAGGTCTGGGACAGCTTAAAGGCAAGTAAAATGTTTTTTTTTTAATTAACTACCCCTTTAAAAGTGATCCCATTCAATGGAATCATTTACCAAAAAAAGAACATTGTCATCATTATGATCATTGTTGTTTATTGTTATTTAATTCTGTCATCATTTACTCAGCTTTATGAGTCTTTATGTTGTTCCAAACCTGTTACAAATTACTTTATTCCACTGAAGACAAAAGAGATTTTGAAGAATTCGGTACAAACTGATCCAACAGTAAAACACCTAAAACACTTCTGAGGAGACAAAAACCAACATCAAGTGGTCCCAAACAGTCAAAGATTTGGTTTGATTCAGAAGATGTGGATTACAGTCTTTCACACCTTATTATTGCGGTAATGACTCTTTGAGACAAACCAAATCATTTTAGCAAGTCTTATAACAGCATCTCTCAAAGGGGACTCAACTTCCTGAGGAATATAATTGAGTTTGAGGCTTTTAATAGGCACTGGCAATGAAGGATCAACACTCGACGGGCAGCTTTACTCCAGCGTTGGCTCTGCTCTGTGTGACAGCTGCGTGTCTTCACCTCCTCATTACATACTTCATAATAATCATATAAATAATATCAACAAATCCTCTGCCAAGCTCAGTCAGATCATGGAGAAAAGCGCACTTGTGTGTAGTTTATATGAAACACACCTCTTAGTGAAGTTTGTTTTTGCCAACTTTTTACTGTTAGATTATCACCACCATTTTTTAATACAAGTATGATTTTTCAAATTAAAACTTTTTAATCAGTAAAGACACATTACATTGATCAAAAGACATAACTTCTATTTCGAATAAATGCTGTTATTTTAAACTTTCTATTCATAAAAAAAAAGTAAAATAAGTATCATAGTTTCCACAAAATTATTAAGCAGCACAACTGTTTTCGACATAGAATAATCAGAAATCTTTCTTGAGCAGCATATTCTAAAGGATCATGTGACACTGAAGACTGCAATAATGGCTGCTGGAAATTCAGCTTTGCCTTCACAGGAATAAATTATTAAAATATTTATTTTAAATTGTAATAAAATTTTACTGATTTTACTGTGTTTTTAATCAAATAAAAGCTGTCTTGATGAGTATAAGAGACATTTAAAAGCATAAAAATATAGCTGTATATATATATATATATATATATATATATATATATATATATATATATATATATATATATATATACAGTACAGACCAAAAGTTTGGACACACCTTCTCATTCAAAGAGTTTTCTTTATTTTCTTGACTATGAAAATTGTAGATTCACACTGAAGGCATCAAAACTATGAATTAACACATGTGGAATTATATATGGAATTATATACATAACAAAAAAGTGTGAAACAACTGAAAATATGTCATATTCTAGGTTCTTCAAAGTAGCCACCTTTTGCTTTGATTACTGCTTTGCACACTCTTGGCATTCTCTTGATGAGCTTCAAGAGGTAGTCACCTGAAATGGTCTTCCAACAGTCTTGAAGGAGTTCCCCGAGAGATGCTTAGCACTTGTTGGCCCTTTTGCCTTCTGTCTGCGGTCCAGCTCATCCCTAAACCATCTCGATTTAGTTCAGGTCCGGTGACTGTGGAGGCCAGGTCATCTGGCGCAGCACCCCATAACTCTCCTTCTTGGTCAAATAGCCCTTGATGCCTTCAGTGTGACTCTAGTCATGAAAATAAAGAAAACTCTTTGAATGAGAAGGTGTGTCCAAACTTTTGGTCTGTACTGTAAATATATATATATATATATATATATATATATATATATATATATATATATATATATATATATATATATAATTATTATTATTATTTTCCAATTCTGACATTCTGAGAGAAGGAAAAGAGCCAGAGAGAAATGAGGTAATAAAAAATAAAAAGATAAAACACTACTAACATCTTAAGGCAAAAATAGCATCAGGGTTGATTCACCCTCCACACTCAGTCTCTCTCAGATCAGCATGGATGCTGTAACAGATCCAGGGCCCTCCAGAGACCTCGTAGAGGAGTAGAGGAGGACTCTCACAGTAGCCCAAAGGCTCATGTGGCTATTTAAAGAGCGCTCAATTCTCTGTGATGTAGGAATCACTGCTAATAGAGATAATTCCTCGCACTGCCTGACCCAGAAGGATCGGCCAGATGGGATTTGACTTACCACACACATACGCACTACAAACACACTGGTTACTAGTTTACATCCTCTTAGCTACATGCTATTGGGGTTTTATTTTACAAACACAGCCAAAACCATGTTTAATGCACATTATAAATAAAATTATAATAATTCCTTACGATTAGCCTGATCATATGTTTTCTTCCTTACATTCATTCACATTATATATTCTATATTATCAAACATAATATGATAATAGCCCTGTTCGAAATCATATAGAAGCTGACAGCAGCAGGGAACTATAGCAACATACAAATATTAGGTAAAATATTTCAAGCTTACTTAGACTGAGCTTTTTATTATTAGTACTTTCCATTGTTGAATGGAAATTACTGAGCATGTTGCAATGCATTCTGGGATTGCATCATCCACGATGCTGCTTTACAAATTGGTTAAAACAAGCATAATGTTTCTGTCCATCATATAAAACAGCTATTGCACCAACATGCTTCTGCTTTCTAGGTAGTACAGTAGGTTTAACCGCAGGGATAATTCACCATTACTAATCTCATCACAAATAAAGCAGTCATTACTGATACAATTCAAATACATTCAATAAGGACCTTAGCTCAAGCTAATGTACGGAGTATTTACACTTTGGTGCATCTGGATAGTAAAGAAAATAATAAAACAATCCGAGATTCCGTGCATGTTGGCGGAACACAGAGAGAAAAGTCCATTCCAGCCATCATCAATCTTTTGATTACTTACACGCCAGCTCCCACACAGAAGCTCGCAGATGTCAGAGCCAGTTAATAATTCTATCCATTTTCAGAGGTAGACTCCATCATTTATTATGTTCTATATCTATCTCATCAGCTGTCTAATAACTCTCATTATCATTGGCTAATGCCGGAGCCAGTATTCGGCCGAGATAAAGCGCTTGGCTACACTGTTTGCTTTATTTACTTTTGTGAGCATTGTAAAGGCTGACCAGCAGCTAATGAGTACTGCAGGGGGAACGGTCGAGGTTACGGAGAGCAGCAATGTCCGTGATGCTGGCTAATATAGCGTTGACTTTAATCATTACCACTTATTCGGGTCGCATCTGGAGGAATATTTTGCATGCGGTGATTCTATAACGTACTCTCAACCTCTGAGAGAAAAAAAGACCTAGAGTGTTAGGTACTCAAGGTCTGATGCTGTCACATGAAAACAGTGTAAACATTTCTGTAGCTTCTGTCAGATATTATGGACCTGTGACCTCTATGCAAGAGAGAAACGGAGCACAGGAGGAAGGAACAGGGTGATGGAGCATTTACACCATGATTGACAGACTGAGGGTTTCTAGGGAGGAGAGCTGACTGATCTGGAGCTCTTTATAGTAAGTTAAAGAACCTTAAGCACTAATTCATCTTCATGGATGCAATAAATTAAAAGCCATACATTTTTTTCTAGAATTTTCATCCAATTTTAAATGGTGTTCCCTCCAAATCTGGTCTGATGAAAAAAAACATTAAATACTGAGTCAAACTAAGCCTTTAGTAGTCAACACATACTAATAATATTATGACTTTATCCTCTTTCCACCCCATCCCACCAGCCTTTTACATTGTTTACCAGCACACGAATGTACATCTGTTGTCCTTTATATGCACACACAACCCTGGTGTTCGGTAGCACAATTTCTCATTCTAACATTTGACAACATATGCTTTGGGAGCCACAAAATCCAATGACAGTATGAAATCTAACAATGATTGGAATTTCACACAGCTAATTTCCCAAAGGGTTTTCCCCTATTTGCCAGGATTTCCAACCAACAAAATGAAATTTAATAGTGCTTATACAATTAGCATGTGTCCAGTTCCCTGTCAAGGGAACTTCGAACTGCGTCCTCTGAGGGGACACTATGGGGAACACCTCGTCGTGACCCGTGTCTGAAGCATACTTTGAAAAATGCCAACGTGTTGGCCGGCGACAGCCTCTGACGTCACTACCAGCGCGACTATAAATATGCGCCCGTAGGACCCTTCACTTATCTTCTTCGTTTTCATTGACTGTTTTGTTTGAAGCGTGCATCTGAGAAACGACCAAAACGGTAAGAGCGATCTATTATTGTTATCATGGCATCCACTAGCAAGGCGTTTAAACAGTGTGTGCATCCGTGTCAGCGTTATTTGACACCTGATGACACACACACAGAGGTGGGTAGAGTACCCAAAAACTGTACTCAAGTAAAAGTAAAAGTACTTCTAGAAATATTTACTCAAGTAAAAGTAAAAGTACTAGTCTTGAATAGTTACTTGAGTAAGAGTAAAAGAGTATCGGATAAAAAATCTACTCAAGTAGTTAGTTACTTGTTACTTTGGGTCATATATACTGAGCCTATTTTTATTTAGATATATAGATAAAATGTATGTAATGTATGTGTGCGTGTATAAATGTATATATTTCATCAGCCTTTACTCCAATTTATGTAATTTATTATAAAACCCTGTCTGTTTACTTAAGTAACAGATATAGGTGTCATGCCATAACATATTTTTAATACGACTGACTTTATATTAAATGTGAATTTAACATTGAAAGTTAATGTGATATAAATATTGCTACTAATCTTTCATTGTTTAGAAAGAGAGCAAATAACATTTACATTATCAAAGATCATTTTCACTGACAGTCTAGATCTCAATCACTCTCAGAAACTCCCATTAAAATCACTGAACCTGTTAACACTGTCAAATCAATATCTTATTTACAGATTACACAGAATTCACCAGAAAGAGGTATTCAGTCAGTGAGCGAGTGAAGGAAGCACCGGCATTTCAGCGATGACTCATCGGAACACCTCTGATTGGCCAATGCTTTAATAAGCTCAAAAGAATCATGTGTGATTGGTTATAATGCGCAGTGCTGTAAAAACACATCTATCTCTGGCTCAGCGCAAGCAAGCAATCACAGATCTGAAAACTAGCAGCTGATGATATGACTTGCTGAACGTACTCGCACCGGTGTTATTGTATTAAAATTAATAAAATCTTAATCGGCTATTTTTTGTCTTTTGGAAGCTGCATTCAACTTGACTCCCCTCTGTTATAAGCCACACACGCACAACAAACTAATGTCAGAGGTATATTGTACTGTAATCGAATGTAGCCCAAGTTATTACCTGTTAAACAGTAGACAGCACACGCGGTGTTCATCTAATAAGGATCTCCATCGCTAGCAAATAATAGCCTTTGGAGATTTGCTTTCAATTCAGTGCAGTTCCAGCCACGTTTTCAACGCTGCTGATGTTAAACGTTACAACTCTGAGTGAACTGCTTCAGACGCTCAGCGCGTGCGGCAGGGAACTGAACGACTCATTCAAACTGATTCATGAACCAATTCACTCGTTTGGCAATTGGTTTGATCAAGCCTTTGAACAGAATTGACTCAAAAGAATGAATCATTCGCGAATGGGCATCGCTCATTGCCCAGAGAAAAGTAGACGGCGCGTTTGGAATAAACTGAAGCATTTATAACATTTATTGCATTAAGATAAAGTAACGAGAGGAGCGTCGCCCATAGTAACGAAGTAAAAGTACAGATTTTTCCCCAAAAATTTACTCAAGTAAGAGTATAAAGTACCCATCTTTAAATATAACACTGAAAAGTATTAGTTACCCCAAATAATTACTCAAGTAAATGTAACAAAAGAAATGTAACTCGTTACTACCCACCTCTGCACACACACTCTTTGCGTCTCTTGTTTGGGCGAAGAGCGCGCGCGCGATGTCCTCGAGGGGGCAATCTGCATGCACTGCGAGCGTTTTTCTCTGAAAAAGCTTCGCTCTCGTTTGTCTCTCTTTTCGAGGAAAGAGGGACAGCCATCTGGATCCCGTGGCTCAGGACCCGCCGTTGCCGAGGCACGGAGGAGAATGAGCTCGTGGGGATCACAGGTGGATCTTGCTGAGGAGTGTAGAGAGGAACTTTTCCTTTCACACTCTCTGGCGGCAAACGAGAGTAAACTTCAGGAGGAAGATGCGTTGTCATTAACCCAATCTGACACTGAAGTTAGTGCTCTGCTGGGTTTTACCCAGGAAGAGCAGGAGATGTCTGAGAGTGGACATCTCTGAGGCAGTACATACAGAAGAATTCCGTAACTACCACCTCCACGGATGCGCCAAGCGGCCAGAGTTAGTGCTCTGCTGGGTTTTACCCAGGAAGAGCAGAGATGTCTGAGAGTGGACATCTCCTTCTCAATCCTCCTGCCCTGCGTATGGGGAGCTGTTAGAGGTTATGTATCGCGCCACGGCAAAATTAGACTTGCCATGGAAGCGTGCCAGAAAAGTAACGTCGCGAGGTCACCTCGATGAGCGTTATTTGTCTGACCATAGCCTTCCAGCCCAGGTGAGCCTTCCATTCTTGCCTGACTTACATGCAGAAGTCGAAAAGGAATGGAAGAGGCCGTTTTCCTCTCGCATCCATCGGTTTCAGCATACGAGTTATGCTAATATCGAAGGCATGCACGAAAACGGCTATGAGAGGATGCCCCCTGTAGAAGAGACGCTGGCTAGCTATCTCTCTGTGGGGGAAACGTCCTCTCTTAAATCTCCCTCTTTGCCATCTAAGCCCCTCCAGGATACATCCCGCTTAAATGGCAAATCATACGCGGCAGCAGGTCAGGCTGTGGCTTCGTTGCACACGATGGCAGTGCTTCAGGCTTACCAGGCTGACCTGCTGAATACCTGGATACAGGTGAGGGCCTTTCAGCTGACCATGTAGCCGAGCTGCGCCGCACCACAGACCTCTCTCTCCGGGCTACCAAGCAGGCCGCCTCCGCCATGGGTAGGTCTATGGCGGCCATGGTGGTAACGGAGAGACATCTGTGGGTGAACCTGGCAGATATCGGGAGGGAAGAAAGGGGGTTTCTTCCCGATGCTCCGGTCTTGCCTTCTGAGCTTTTCGGTACCTCCGTCGAGATGGTGGTCGAAAAGTTCAGGGAGGCAAGGGCGCGCTCAGCTGCCTTTAAATCCTTCATTCCACGAAGGTCCAGGTCCAAGCCCGAACAAAGGGGTCCTGGCCCATCTGGATCTGAGGATCGGAGACGGGCGCAGAAGGCTAGTGTCGCGGCTCGCGCTCCTCCCCCGCCTAAGGGCAGGGGCAAGAGGAATCGCGGGTCACGGAGAGGTAAGCAGGGTCTGAGGGTTGTGATTCAGACGAGGCAGCGTCCTCGTCTGGATCGGAGCGATATCCAGTGGCTCTGGATGTTTTTAACCTCTGTTTTAACTTCGGTTTTTATCCTCCCCTGCCTAATTCCCCTGTAGCCACCAGCTCTCCACCTGATCGAGGTTAGGTGGAAAGTTTCTCACATAACAGTCTCCTATCCTGGACCTATGATGTTTTGGTTGGTTCTATGTTCATAGTAACCACCTTACTGATGGTCCGGACCAGAAGGGGGCGCCCCGTAAGCGGGACTCCAGTACAGGAGGGTGGGTGAGTTCGTAACCCTTTCTTTATCTGCTTATAGGTGTTATGTTGCTGGTGGTTATATTTCTACTAACAAACTCTGTGAGTTTCCTTTACAGTGCTCTGGTATTAGTTGGCCAAGATCACAGGCGACCGCGGAGTGGGACCCGCGTGTGGGAGGCAAGCGCTCTGCGGTTGTCCATCCCACACCCCCTCCCGAGGAGCCTGGCTGATTGTCAGAACTGGCACAGCACTGCGGGGAATTTCATGGATGTCCGGCCAGGTCACCCTGAGGGGCCGCCTGGCCACTTGGCACATCCGTGGAGGTGGTAGTTACGGAATTCTTCTGTATGTACTGCCTCAGGTGATGCTCCCCTCGCTTGAGGGTTGGAGCTCGCCTCTCCCGTGCGATCCAGCGCCTCTGCGATGCTTAGGAACCTTTCTGTACACACGCTAAGCCTGTGTACTTTCTCAAAACCACATGGTGGTCAGTGTGCATGTGAACACTTTGCGCACTGTCTGAAATCCACGTAAGTGGTAAGTGTGCACGCAAGACTCTGCGCACTTTCTGAAATCCACGTAAGTGGTAAGTGTGCACGCAAGATTTTGTGCACTTTCTGAAATCCTGTACGGTAGGGGTTACGCGCTCCGCTTTGTTCCCTTTCTTAAGATGATTAGCCCTGGGTTCCATGGGCTTCATTCAACCAGTGTGTATTTGTTATACACCTCAAGCATCGCTTCCCTCAACGTGAGGGGCTGTGTGGACGTACTGTGGGGCCTCTCTGAAGGCGAGCTCCCACATACTGTGGTTGTCAGTTAGTAGGCCTCACCAGGCCTCCCTGGAGGTCTAGCTCCCACATACTGTGCGTTTCCACTAAAAAGCGAGCTCCCATGGTTTGTGGTTGTCAGGTAGTAGGCCTCACCAGGCCTCCCTGGAGTTGAGTTCCAATAACTTTCAGTTTCCACTTAAGGTGGTTATCTGGTAACAGGTAGTAGGCCTCTCTAGGCCTCCCTGTAGGTGAACTCCCACATATTGTGGTAAACAGGTAGTAGGCTTCACAGGCCTCTCTGAAGGTGAGCTCCCAAATACTGTGGTTGTCAGGTAACCTTTCAGTACACACGCTAAGCCTGTGTACTTTCTCAAAACAAAAAAAGTGGTAAGTGTGCACGCAAGACTCTGCGCACTTTCTGAAATCCTGTATGGTAGGGGTTACGCGCTCCGCTTCGTTCCCTTTTTTAAGATGATTAGCCCTGGGTTCCTTGGGCTTCATTCAACCAGTGTGTATTTGTTATACACCTCGAGCATTGCTTCCCTCAATATGAGGGGCGGTGTGGGCAATTCTCTTGGTAGATTTGGGTGGATCGGTTTTGCGGCTCGAGAGAGCATTGCACTATCCCCTCTGGCTTCCTCTGACTCAGCCAGCTCCATTGGGGCTGGACGCCATGGTACAAATGTGGCCAAGGCTTCGTCTGTACATTCCTTCCTCTAATTGTTCTGCTCCCAGGCCATTCCATCTACGAGCTGCTCTATCAGAGTGCCACGAGAGCCCCTCCTTAGAACAGTATTTTTAAATCCATGTTATGGTAAGTGTGCACGTGAAGTTATTGCACACTTTCTGAAATCCACACTGTGGTAAGTTTGCACGCTAGTACTCTGCGTTCTTTCTAAAATCCTATATGGTAAGGGCTTCGCGTGGCTGCTTCGTGCCCTTTCTTGAGTCGGTTAAAGCCCCGTTCATCTTGGGCACCACTCCACCCAGGTATCATCTGATACCTATCTAGAACAGGGCGCCGCTACTAGAATACTGTTGGGACAGCTCTTTCGGCAAGTTTTTGCGAAAGCTAGCAGTAGCCCCTGTGTGACAGGCAAGACTTGGTAGAAGAAAGTGCTAGGTTCTTAGTCGTATCCCTTTAAAGGAATCTTTTGTGATTCCAAGCCTTCACCTCTACCCCGGGCCAGGGCCCTACAGGTAAGTTGGGTATGTAGCTTAGGCCTTTGGCCACAAGGGATAATGTCATAGACAGCCGTCGAACCGTCCCAGGGGTGCCTCCTGGTGAAATGGTAGAGTTGGTACTTAGTGTTTGCCATGATTCTGGTCTGCACTCCCCTCAGCATGGCGGCGTGGGAATACTGTTCCCCATAGTGTCCCATCAGAGGACGCAGTTCGAAGTTCCCTTGACAGGGAATGTCTCAGGTTACGAATGTAACCATGGTTCCCTGAGAGGGAACGAGACACTGCGTCCTCTAGCTCCCTGCCATGCTTCGGACGCAAGCTTCACGAAGAAGATAAGTGACGGGTCCTACGGGCGCGTATTTATAGTCGCGCTGGTAGTGACGTCAGAGGCTGTCGCCGGCCAACACGTTGGCATTTTTCAAAGTATGCTTCAGACACGGGTCACGACGAGGTGTTCCCCATAGTGTCCCCTCAGAGGACGCAGTGTCTCGTTCCCTCTCAGGGAACCATGGTTACATTCGTAACCTGAGATGTTTATTATAGGACGTCACTTCCTGTTTGTTGTTGGCGGCTGTACTGCGTTTGAGCTCCGTCACTATATTCTTTTCATTGACTATTTTTAACTCAAAAAACAATTTTATACATCATCGTTTCCGTTTATATAACGTGTGAATATATCCTCTATTGTATTCTACAACAAAAACAATCAGAGCGCCTCGCTATCACTAGTTTTATTTTGATCTCCCGGGTCCGCTATTAGCTTTTAGCCCGTTAGCATCAGCGGCGTGGTTGCAGCTAACTGCGCTAACATTGCTAATACTCTATTCACACACATTACCACTGCTGTACTCACTGTTACTTGCTTTAATGGCGGATGAATGTCTCCACTCTGTGCAGCTCGAGCTCGAGGCCGTGGGAAAGCAGATTCGCGACCTGGAGGTAAGGCAGGCCCAGCTGAGAGAGCGGAGAACCGCGCTGGAATCATCCCGGGCTGACGCTCACAAGTCCGGGGTAAGTATACAGCGATCTGTTAACAGTCCCACCACGTCTACTCCGTGTGTTTCTCTGCACAGGCCCGGTGCACCCAGGACGCGATCTTCCCAGATGTCCTTCACTGCGACGCCGGGACACCACGGACCCTGGGTGCATCCACAGCGGAGGACGCGAGCCGGGTCCCGGGCGACGACTTCTCCCCCTCCTGCCTTCGACATCTCCATCCGGAACCGCTTCGCTCCCCTCCGCGAGACAGGACGCGACGCTGTGATCATCGGAGACTCCATCGTCCGACACGTAAGTGCTACGTTAGCCGAAGGTAAAGTGCACACTCATTGTTTGCCTGGTGCTCGTGTTCTCGATGTTTCTGCGCAGATACCCGCGATCCTGAAGGTCGACGAGAGCCCCAGAGCGGTCGTGCTTCACGCCGGGGTTAACGACACCACGCTGCGGCAGACGGAGACGCTGAAGAGGGACTTCAGCAGCCTGATCGAGACGGTTCGCAGCACGACGCCCGCGGCGACGATCGTCGTGTCAGGACCACTGCCCACGTATCGACGAGGACACGAAAGGTTCAGTAGACTTTTTGCTTTAAATGAATGGTTGTTGTCATGGTGTAAAGAACAGAAACTGCTATTTGTTAATAACTGGAATCTTTTCTGGGAGCGTCCTAGGCTGTTTCGCGCTGATGGATTACACCCCAGCAGAATCGGAGCGGAGCTGCTCTCTGACAACATCTCCAGGACACTTCGCTCCATGTGACTAGTAAGACAATTCTCAAATAACTATTATGATGACTTTTGTTCCACCCGCTTAAATGATAAAAGTACTTGTGCTGTAAAAACTATTAAGACTGTGTCTGTTCCCCGAATAGTGAGGTCAAAATATAATGTAGGATCTAGAAAAAATCTTATCGTAATTAAACCAGAAAAATGTAAAGTAAATGAACAAAAACAATTTTTAAAGTTTGGGCTCATAAATATTAGATCACTCACACCCAAAGCAGTTATTGTAAATGAAATGATCACAGAAAATAGTTTTGATGTACTCTGCTTGACTGAAACCTGGCTAAAACCAAATGATTATTTTGGTCTAAATGAGTCTACTCCACCAAACTACTGTTATAAGCATGAGCCCCGTCAGACTGGTCGTGGAGGAGGTGTTGCAACAATATATAGTGATATTCTCAATGTTACCCAGAAAACAGGATACAGGTTTAACTCTTTTGAAATACTTTTGCTAAATGTTACACTGTCAGACATGCAAAAGAAATCTAATGTATCTCTTGCTCTGGCTACTGTGTATAGACCACCAGGGCCGTATACAGAATTCCTAAAAGAATTTGCAGATTTCCTCTCAGATCTTCTAGTTACAGTTGATAAGGCGCTAATCATGGGAGATTTTAATATTCACGTTGAAAATGCAAATGATACATTAGGACTTGCGTTTACTGACCTAATAAACTCCTTTGGAGTCAAGCAAAATGTCACCGGGCCCACTCATCGTTTTAATCATACACTAGATCTAATTATATCGCATGGAATCGATCTTACTGCTATAGATATTGTACCCCAATGTGATGATATTACAGACCATTTCCTTGTATCGTGCATGCTGCGTATAACTGATATTAATTATATGTCTCAGCGTTACCGTCTTGGCAGAACTATTGTTCCAGCCACCAAAGACAGATTCGCAAATAACCTGCCTGATCTATCTCAACTGCTATTTGTACCCAAAAATACACATGAATTAGACGAAATTACTGACAACATGGGCACTATTTTCTCTAATACATTAGAAGCTGTTGCCCCCATCAAATTGAAAAAGGTTAGAGAAAAACGTACTGTGCCATGGTATAACAGTAATACTCACTCTCTCAAGAAAGTAACTCGTAGTCTTGAACGCAAATGGAGAAAAACTAACTTGGAAGTTTTTAAAATTGCATGGAAAAACAGTATGTCCAGGTATAGACAGGCTCTAAAAACTGCTAGGGCAGAGCATATCCACAAACTCATAGAAAATAACCAAAACAATCCAAGGTTTTTATTTAGCACAGTGGCTAAATTAACAAATTACCAGACGCCACCTGATTCAAATATTCCACCAACGTTAAATAGTAATGACTTTATGAATTTCTTCACTGATAAAATAGATAACATTAGAAATACAATAGCGAATGTAGATTCTACAGCGTCTAACACTTCAGTTTCATCCATCGCCCTCAAAGATAAACTGCAGTGCTTTACAAATATAGGACAGGAAGAGCTAAATAAACTTATCACTGTATCTAAACCAACAACATGTTTATTAGATCCTGTACCCACTAAATTACTAAAAGAGCTGTTACCTGTAGGCGAAGAACCGCTTCTCAATATCATTAACTCGTCGTTATCTTTAGGTCACGTCCCAAAACCATTCAAGCTGGCGGTTATCAAGCCTCTTATTAAGAAACCAAAACTAGATCCTAGTGTACTGGCAAATTATAGGCCTATTTCAAATCTTCCATTTATGTCTAAAATTTTAGAAAAAGTTGTGTCTGCTCAATTGAGCACCTTCCTGCATAAAAATGATCTGTATGAAGAATTTCAGTCAGGTTTTAGGCCCCACCATAGCACAGAAACTGCACTTGTTAAAATTACAAATGACCTGCTTCTTGCGTCAGATCAAGGCTGCATCTCATTTCTAGTCTTACTTGATCTTAGTGCTGCGTTCGACACCATAGATCATGACATACTCATAGATCGATTACAAAACTATACAGGTATTCAAGGGCAGGCTCTAAGATGGTTTAGATCCTACCTGTCCGATCGCTACCATTTTGTTTACTTAAATGGGGTGTCATCTCATTTATCATCAGTAAAATATGGAGTGCCACAAGGATCCGTCCTAGGTCCCCTTCTATTTTCAATATACATGTTGCCCCTTGGTAATATTATTAGAAAATACGGAATAAGCTTCCACTGTTATGCTGATGATACTCAGCTATATATTTCAACGAGACCAGATGAAACTTCCCAATTATCTAAGCTAACAGAGTGTGTTAAAAATGTAAAAGATTGGATGACAAATAATTTTCTCCAATTAAATTCAGATAAGACAGAGATATTAATTATTGGACCAAAAAACACCACACAGAATCTTGTAGATTACAATCTGCAACTAGACGGATGTACTGTTACTTCCTCTACAGTCAGAAATCTGGGTGTTATATTAGACAGCAATTTGTCTTTTGAAAATCATATTTCCAATGTTACAAAAACTGCATTCTTCCATCTTAGAAACATTGCCAAGCTACGAAACATGTTATCTGTTTCTGATGCAGAAAAGCTAGTTCATGCATTCATGACCTCTAGACTGGACTATTGTAATGCACTTCTAGGTGGTTGTCCTGCTTCGTCAATAAACAAGCTACAGGTAGTCCAAAATGCAGCAGCTAGAGTCCTTACCAGGTCAAGAAAATATGATCATATTACCCCAATTTTACAGTCTCTGCACTGGCTACCTATTAAGTTCCGTATCTGTTACAAATTATCATTACTTACCTATAAGGCCCTAAATGGTTTAGCTCCTGCGTACCTAACTAGCCTTCTACCACGCTACAACCCATCACGCACCCTAAGGTCACAAAACGCTGGACTTTTGGTAGTTCCTAGGATAGCAAAGTCCACTAAAGGAGGTAGAGCTTTTTCACATTTGGCTCCCAAACTCTGGAATAGCCTTCCTGATAATGTTCGGGGTTCAGACACACTCTCTCTGTTTAAATCTAGATTAAAAACGCATCTCTTTCGCCAAGCATTCGAATAATGTATCTCTTAAATTGTGAGTGTAGTTGCATCTGCATTTTTATTCTTTAGCTTGGGTTAAACTAATTTTACTTTGTTGGATCAGCAGCTATGCTAATGATGTCTCTATCTTGTTTCTATGTTTTGCCACGGGATTTACATCCCGTGGTAACTAGGATTTACACAAGCTCCAGTCTGGATCCAGAACACCTGAGAAGAGATGATGCTGACCCTCAGAGGACCCCAGATGATCCTAACCTTGAATCAACAAACAGAACTAACAATTATTGCTACATGTGTGACTGCATCATATAATTACTATTAATTAATAATATTGATAGTTCATCATCTAGCTGACTACGTCTTGTATTATTATTATTATTTTTAATTTTCTGTAAAGTTGCTTTGTAACGATTTGTATTGTAAAAAGCGCTATACAAATAAACTTGAATTGAATTGAATTGAATTATTATTTGAATGGATTCAGTGATAAACGCGAAAATATAGCCGCCGCCATTTATTGCTGACACTAAATAACAAGATTTATGTGTGCATGTGTGTGTGTATATATATATAGTATATGCAAACACACATATATAATAATTGTCAAATAAAAATCACATTAGATATAAAAATGCAATGACACAGACATTTTAATCGTAAACTGCTAATATTTATGAAATAATTTATGTTATAATATTCATTATAACTAATAAATACAATTATAGAAACATGTAAATAAGAAGGTACAAAGATGTCATAATATTATAACTGTAATATTAGACAGAAATACAGTATTCTATAAAATGGCTCCACTAACATTTCACTAAAATATAATAATTTATAAAATAAAAAAATTTACTCATATAATATTTCTTTCAAATAAATCCCAATTGATAGAAAGTTTGGCGTATAAAAAAAGATATTTATACAACAATGGCTTACGTGTGTTTTTTGGGGGCTACTGTATTTACATAGATATTTTCAAATACATTTCAAAAGTATTTCTGCTTCGTTTCTGAATATAAAGTAAAGCTTTTCACGCAAAACCTTGACTGTGGGTGTGGTTTAAGCCACCAAAAATATGCTCTTCACAGTCTTCAGGTCCCGCTGTTTGGATGCCCTTCCAGAGAGCAGACTCATTTCCTCTTGCAGCCTCAAGCTCTGTTTTCCACCAGCTCTGCTAACCCCCCGTAGCTCTGCAATTTCAAAATAAAGTGTCTTTTTAAGCAAGCGGGCTGTACTGCCTTTTCAACTTGTTCCAATGGAGAGCGTCTCTTAAGCAAAGCCCCATTGAGCGGTCTCGTGGCACGCTTGCTAATACCATGCTCACTTTTATTCCCTCGAGCCTCTAAAATCCTCTTAAAAGCGCTCAGACGTAGTCGCGCACACACACCCACAGCACCACACTAAAACAAGACAGGGAAAATATAAACGGAAACATTCGCTAAATTGCTGCACTCCAGATGAGTCTGATGAACTGAGCCCTTTGATTGCATTTTCAAGCTCTGCATAAAATTTGTACGCCATTTTCTTTTAATATGCATCCTCATTTGCCACACTGTACCGGGAACATGAGTTAATCAGTCCCGCCCATAACCCAGTCCTCTATCTCCAAAGAAAAAGAAAAATGGCTAGGCACTGTGTAAAGGAAAATAAATGTTATGTGCACTTGTGTGTACGTGCGAGTGTGAGTGAGAGGTGGGTGTGGTAAACGCTTGATGTGCCATCCACCCGCCGACCGTTCCCTCCTCCGTCTTTCAAAGGTGTGCAGTGCCCTTTAAGCACAGCTCAGTGGCTTACAAGACCGGTTTCAGACCGTGTTTACCCGTCTGTCAGGCTCACTGATGCCTGGGTGTACAACGATAAGGAAAGGTTGCCGTTTAAAGCCTCAGCGAGCTTTGCTAAACAAACTGGCGGCAAATGTGCATATTAAATCAGACAGACAAAACAGGTTGGAGGAAATATAATGACAGAGTGACACAAACAAAGCAGGTGCTAAAATGATCCCATTTAGTCATTTAACAAAAGCAAGCACATTTGCACGGCTTTCAGCAGCCGCAGTCTTTTCCTTGCTCTGAGTTTCTAACCATCTCGCTGTCTGCTTTCAATATTTCCCTCTCTTCCATGGGTGAGACATCCATGAAATCAGGGAATATGATGAAGGAAGCTGCTTGTAAAATAACTAATATATTATATTTGGGTGAACAAGATGGCATCCATGAACAGTATCCATGTTTATAGGAAGTGTTGAGGAGACTAGAGCTGGGCGGCAAGATGGTATATATATTGTGTGTACATTTTGAAGAATGTTGAGATTCGAACAACACTGGACCCCACTGACTTTCATTATATGAACAAAAATAGATTTTTTTTAATGAATTTTTTTTTATATAAGTTTATTGGAATATATAAGTATATAGGCATCATCATATTTCATGGAAATAAACTTGTGACATTTTATTACAAAGTTTAAATAGAATTTGAACAGACTTCGACTTCGAAAACACCTAAATAGAAAAATCTCGAGTGTTTCCATCAACAAATGTCAACAAAGACCTGTGCAACCCATTTAAGACTATTTTTGGACCTAATAAAAGAAACAATGGATTAAATATACTTAATATGCTCCATATCATCCAAAAACAGGCATTACCACACATTATTTAAAATTTGTAAACTGTACAAGATACTGTGATGTAAACTTTTTGTTTATATATAAAATGTTATATAAGATTTTGGTCATAACTCCCACCTGTGAGCATTGCAATGATGAGAGCATTACAAAATTTGTGATTTATATTTTAGGAGGAGTGAAGTTCACTAATCTATATTTTTTATCCATTTATAAATTTAACTATTCCCAACTAACTGAAAAAATTTACCCTACTCCAGTTTCCCCTATTCACCATCATCAAATAACAAGAAAATGATAATGCAATGGCAATCTTGATGTAAAATATCCCAGTGTGAACAGACACTAGTCCATCGATCAATAGTCCATTAGCATCCGTTATCCTCCAGGCCTCACAAAAGTCATCTCCCTCAGTTTATTCGTCCCCTGGCCCCACATAACTACAGATTAGCTCACTCAGTAGGGCCTCCATTCTAACCGAAGCCATTGTGTGCAACCGCATTCACCCTGAGACCAGAGTCACCTTAACGAAAGTGCAAAATTAAAAAGGCGCTCAATCTCACAGTGAGTCCTTGTGCTTACAAAAGCGGCGGAGTAGAATAAATTGCAGCCACGACGGAAAAACAGTCTGTGATAAAAATATGAAAAAGAGCCTGATTTAATTTAGTGCTCATCTGCTAAGGGCTAGAAAAATGAAATGATATTTTAGAGGCATAATTCATCAAACCAAGCAGTGATGTCAAAGCCTCTCAGTATGGAGCAAAGAGAAAAGTCTTCAAAGCTTCCAGAACCCATGGCATCAAACATCGCAGGGAACGTGACTGCTTCATTAGCATTCCCGAACACTTTTCCATGCTCAAATTAACTTCGGCATTGTGAAATTACTGATTAAGCGATCTTGAGTGGTGGAGCTGAGACAAGTGCTGTTTGTTGGGCTGCTGTTCTGAGGGTTTCTGACGAACTGGTGCTCTGTTTTAGAGTTCCACAGAGGTAAGGGCGTCTCTCTTACCTCATTGACATTGATGCCATTTCTCCTCATGTACTCTCGGTCGTTGACCTGACCCTTCTCTGCATAGTCCATGGTTAGAATACGCTTGGTGGAAAGATCCCAGTGAATCTCCAGGAACAAAACAAAGCAAATGTCAGTTTTTACAGGATGAGAGAGTGGGATAAGTTGTGCCACATCTTATTTCAGTTGTTCTAGGCAAATTAGATATGCATTTTAAATAAATAATGAAAAAAAAAAGATCTCTAAAGCACAATCCCATTCCCAAGTCTTATTTTTGACATTTAACATTTTTGCACTTCTGTGAACCAGTTAGGAATAAAATGTTGAAGTAGTTAAACCATTTTTAGTATATTGTATTTATTTAGATAGTATTGGTATGGTTGCTATACAGCTGCTAGAGAGTTCTAAATGTTTTTTAGAGTATTGCATTGTGGTTGCTAGGGAGCTAAGTATTTTTTAAGCATTGTTATGTGGTTACTAGAGAGTTGAGTGGTTTTATGCTGTGCAGTCCCTAGCGCGCTCTGAGTGTTTTTTTTAAGCATTGCTATAAGGTTGCTAAGGAGTTCTAAATGTTTTGTAGAGTGTTGCTTTGTGGTTGCTAGGGAGAAGTGTATTTTTTTTAAGCATTGTTAGGTTGTTCCTAGGGCACAGGTTTTCAAACGTCGTCGGGAGAGGCGTCGTAATCTAGTTTTGTTCTTTAAACTGTTGCTATTGAACAGCCTACAGTATTTTTTGTTGACCATTCGGTCCACAATCCACCTCTCTCCTCTATCCTGTCAGATCTGAGGCAAACACTTGACGCCTGACAATATACACACATGTGCGTGCTTCTCGTGACATCATCTTTAGCAACTTGTTTTTCAGTTCGGTTCCATACACACTACACAGAGTCTCTGTAAATGCGGTTATCACTACCTGTATTTTGCGGGAGTTAATGTGGTTGTCAAATGTGGCAGTCACTCTTGTATTTTAGTGAATCGTGTGTACAGAACGCGATTAAGTAGTAAAAGTGAACTGACAAATGAGTTTAGCTGTAATGTATATGTGGCCTATCTGTACCTCTAGACAATGACATCGAGAAAATGGGTTCCAGCAATAAGATTTTCAGTGACGGATAATGGCAGATGCGCAGAATTAGCTATAATCTGCACATAAAGCTCAAAGAAGCAGGCGTTTTTGATGATTTAGATGACCCTCCTTTTCCATACAACAGCTTCCTGTTCCTGAACATCACTGCTTATCTGGTGCATCGCTCTACCACCTAATCTCACTAATTAAACATTTTCTCTACATAATGAGGAAGTTTCATTGTTTGTTTGTTTTTTTAAGGCCTGGCTTTTGCCACCACCTCTGGTGACACACTTTCAGCCTAGTTCCTCTTCTTATCAAACAAACGTCAACTATAAAAAATCCCTCCATTACCTCCATATAACCCAGCCATTTTTCATTTGTGCAACAGCCAAATGCTATGAACTGCCTGCGATTCCACTGCACTGCCGCCACTGTATAATCATGCTTGTTTTACAGGGTGAGAGGCTGATGCAGAGAGCCTGGGATTTATTCCTGACATGGCAGCTTGTGCAACGCTGTCAAACATTTTGACAGAGCTAATAGTGTGCATTAGAGGCACAAATCTGAGGGTGTAAACCCAGGCAATTCTCATTACCCTGCAGGGCCAGCCAGGTCTTTTTGTTATTCATTAAAAATGAAAGAGGGACTTGCCTGGAAGCATTTGGCAGTTGTAATGACAGATTATTTATTGCAAAGTCTTTTTGCTGGGGAGAAATATGAGGGTACTGGCGTCTAGCCAAAACAGTGTGGAAAAGTGTAAGTTGAAGCTATGGTGTTTTAACGGGACTTGTAATGTGACTTGCTTCACTTGAAAGTTGACAAAATTCTAAGAATAAAATGTTGAAATGTCAAAAACGTTTGAGCTTTTTGTTTTGTAGTGCTGGAGTTTTCATTGCATTCATGCAACCTTGAAGGGCACACTACTCTTAAGAGTCGTACCAAATGAAAGTGAGCAACTGAATTCATTCCTGATGGCTGTTGACAAAGTAAAAATCAGTGGTCACTTCAAGAAAGTAATTTTGCCATTTATGAACCTGGGTAGCAAGTCCTTGTGATTCATTTTAAAAGCCAAGGTCATTTAAGACACTAAGATCTTTTAAAAAGACCAATTGCTGCCGTATACCCAAAGACTGTCATTGGGAAAAAATATTTACTTTTTTTATGGTTTTGCTAAATGCCACACTGAATAACACTTTCACAAACCTTCAAAAACTTAAACTGCTTGAACATGTATGCTATTTTCTCAACGTTTTGTCCCTCATTGAGGAAGTCCAGCTCTAGAGGCATGTTATTCTTGGCTTCTTCCACCAGTCACATAAAAGCAAAGTCTGGAAACAACCAGAGGACAACCTGCAGGATAAACTGAAAACAGACACACATTTAGTTTTATTTATTTACTTTATCCATTGCATGTATGTTATATGAAAAAGTTTGATCAGGCCAGAAGAGTACAATTAAATTGCATCACAAAAGAGTGATCCAGACTCTGACGGAAAGAAAAAAGTAATAAAAGAAAGAAAAAAAAAGAAAAGAAAAGTAAAACATACTAAACATCTTATGGTCTCTGTAAAGGGTATCAGCTGTAGAATACATTAAACTGAAGCCCAGACTCTGAATTCAATTAGACCTGGCCATAATAGAGTAATTATATGTGATACAAATGAAATTGTAGGTTCATAGACAAATGGCTATTTGCAATAAAAAGAATGAATAAAACTGTTGGTTAAATGATGGATTCTATTTCTTAAGCACTAATTTCTTAAGCCCCTAGATGGATCAAGCCATACATAGGCGTGTGACAATGATAAAGCGTTTGAATTAGGCATCAGAAACCAGGCATCGGCAGATCTGCTCCCTCTGTAATTACCTCCATCACAACAATGTCCTTGGAGCTTTGGCCATGTTTGCACTGTTCCAGGTTTAAAACAATTAATTAACGAAGTCTGAAATAAATTAAATTATTAAAGTTATTATTTATTTATTATTATTATTATTATTATTATTATTTTTAAAGTAAACATTAGCCAGAGGAATACTAAATATATAGAGAATTTTTTTAAAAGAAAATAATAATTAAATAAAGATATAAAAACCTTTTTTATTATATATATTTATATATTATGTTATTGTAATATATTAAAATTTTAAATAATATGTACGAGAAATATAAAAAAATCTTATATGTAATATAAGTAATATAGCACAATATTCAGAACTGTATACAAAATAACTATAAATATGTTATAAAAATATAATCCAAAATAGCATAATAATAACCTGTACCAAGGTCTGAGACATTTTGTGGCTCTTTCCAACACTTCCCCAAAAATGTGTTATACTCAATGTAAATACGGTCTACAAAGAAATATGATATTCCACAAGGAACAAATCATTTAATTGCCAGTTCAGTTATAACAGTGGGGGAAATTATGTTGAGCAGGGTGTAAGCAGGGCATCTTGTAAATGCAGCTGGTGAAAAATAGCATGACTGATCAGTATGCCACTTTTTTCCTGCGATGCCAACTGCAATGAATATTCAACACAGACACAACAGGGGCAGTCAATGTCAATGTCACCTTTATTTATATAGCGCTTTAAACAAAATACATTGCGTCAAAGCAACTGAACAACATTCATTGGGAAAACAGTGTCAATAATGCAAAAAATGAGAGTTAAAGGCAGTTCATCATTGGATTGAGTTATGTCATCTCTGTTCAGTTAAATAGTGTCTGTGCATTTATTTGCAATCAAGTCAACGATATCGCTGTAGATGAAGTGTCCCCAACTAAGCAAGCCAGAGGCGACAGCGGCAAGGAACCGAAACTCCATCGGAGATAGAATGGAGAAAAAAACCTTGGGAGAAACCAGGCTCAGTTGGGGGGCCAGTTCTCCTCTGACCAGACGAAACCAGTAGTTCAATTCCAGACTGCAGCAAAGTCAGATTGTGCAGAAGAATCATCTGTTTCCTGTGGTCTTGTCCTGGTGCTCCTCTGAGACAAGGTCTTTACAGGGGATCTGTATCTGGGGCTCTAGTTGTCCTGGTCTCCGCTGTCTTTCAGGGATGTAGAGGTCCTTTCTAGGTGCTGATCCAGCATCTGGTCTGGATACGTACTGGATCCGGATGACTGCAGTGACCCTCTGATCTGGATACAGACTGGATCTTGTGACCACGGTGACCTCGGAACAAGAGAGAAACAGACAAATATTAGCGTAGATGCCATTCTTCTAATGATGTAGCAAGTACATAGGTTGTTATGGGAAGTGTTTCCGGTTCCGGTTTACCTAATTAATGCAGCCTAAAAATCCTTTAACGGATTTGGATAATAAAAGCATATTAGTATGTTATGTGTATGCCAGGTTAAAGAGATGGGTCTTTAATCTAGATTTAAACTGCAAGAGTGTGTCTGCCTCCCGAACAATGTTAGGTAGGTTATTCCAGAGTTTAGGCGCCAAATAGGAAAAGGATCTGCCGCCTGCAGTTGATTTTGATATTCTAGGTATTATCAAATTGCCTGAGTTTTGAGAACGTAGCGGACGTAGAGGATTATAATCTAAAAGGAGCTCATTCAAATACTGAGGTGCTAAACCATTCAGGGCTTTATAAGTAATAAGCAATATTTTAAAATCTATGCGATGCTTGATAGGGAGCCAGTGCAGTGTTGACAGGACCGGGCTAATATGGTCATACTTCCTGGTTCTAGTAAGAACTCTTGCTGCTGCATTTTGGACTAGCTGTAGTTTGTTTACTAAGCGTGCAGATAAACCACCCAATAAAGCATTACAATAATCTAACCTTGAGGTCATAAATGCATGGATTAACATTTCTGCATTTAACATTGAGAGCATAGGCCGTAATTTAGATATATTTTTGAGATGGAAAAATGCAGTTTTACAAATGCTAGAAACGTGGCTTTCTAAGGAAAGATTGCGATCAAGTAGCACACCTAGGTTCCTAACTGATGATGAAGAATTGACAGAGCAACCATCAAGTCTTAGACAGTGTTCTAGGTTATTACAAGCAGAGTTTTTAGGTCCTATAATTAACACCTCTGTTTTTTCAGAATTTAGCAGTAAGAAATTACTCGTCATCCAGTTTTTTATATCGACTATGCAATCCATTAGTTTTTCAAATTGGTGTGTTTCACCGGGCTGCGAAGAAATATAGAGCTGAGTATCATCAGCATAACAGTGAAAGCTAACACCATGTTTCCTGATGATATCTCCCAAGGGTAACATATAAAGCGTGAAGAGTAGCGGCCCTAGTACTGAGCCTTGAGGTACTCCATACTGCACTTGTGATCGATAGGATACATCTTCATTCACTGCTACGAACTGATGGCGGTCATATAAGTACGATTTAAACCATGCTAATGCACTTCCACTGATGCCAACAAAGTATTCAAGTCTTTGCAAAAGAATGTTGTGGTCAATTGTGTCAAACGCAGCACTAAGATCCAATAAAACTAATAGAGAGATACACCCACGATCAGATGATAAGAGCAGATCATTTGTAACTCTAAGGAGAGCAGTCTCAGTACTATGATACGGTCTAAATCCTGACTGGAAATCCTCACATATACCATTTTTCTCTAAGAAGGAATATAATTGTGTGGATACCACCTTTTCTAGTATCTTGGACAGAAAAGGGAGATTCGAGATTGGTCTATAATTAACTAGTTCTTTGGGGTCAAGTTGTGGTTTTTTGATGAGAGGCTTAATAACAGCCAGTTTGAAGGTTTTGGGGACATGTCCTAATGACAATGAGGAATTAATAATAGTCAGAAGAGGATCTATGACTTCTGGAAGCACCTCTTTCAGGAGCTTAGATGGTATAGGGTCTAACATACATGTTGTTGGTTTAGATGATTTAACAAGTTTATACAATTCTTCCTCTCCTATGGTAGAGAATAAGTGGAACTGTTCCTCAGGGGGTCTATAGTGCACTGTCTGATGTGATACTGTAGCTGACGGCTGAATGGTTGCAATTTTATCTCTAATAGTATCGATTTTAGAAGTAAAGTAGTTCATAAAGTCATTACTGCTGTGGTGTTGGGAAATGTCAACACTTGTTGAGGCTTTATTTTTCGTTAATTTAGCCACTGTATTGAATAAATACCTGGGGTTATGTTTGTTTTCTTCTAAAAGAGAAGAAAAGTAATCGGATCTAGCAGTTTTTAATGCTTTTCTGTAGGATATGTTACTTTCCCGCCAAGCAATACGAAATACCTCTAGTTTTGTTTTCCTCCAGCTGCGCTCCATTTTTCGGGCTGCTCTCTTTAGGGTGCGAGTATGCTCATTATACCATGGTGTCAAACTGTTTTCCTTAACCTTCCTTAAGCGTAAAGGAGCAACTTTATTTAAAGTGCTAGAAAAGAGAGAGTCCATAGTTTCTGTTACATCATCAAGTTGTTCTGAGGTTTTGGATATGCTAAGGAATTTGGATACATCAGGAAGATAACTTAAAAAGCAGTCTTTTGTGTTAGAAGTGATGGTTCTTCCATACTTGTAACAAGAAGTAGAATTTACAATTTTGGCTATATGAATTTTGCAAAGAACTAAATAATGATCTGAGATATCATCACTTGGCTGAATAATTTCAACACCATCAACATCAATTCCATGTGACAGTATTAAATCTAGAGTATGATTTCGACAATGAGTAGGTCCTGAAACGTGTTGTCTAACACCAATAGAGTTCAGAATGTCTATAAATGCTGATCCCAATGCTGATATAAATGCTGATCCCAATGCATCGTTTTCATTATCAACATGGATATTAAAATCACCAACTATTAAGACTTTATCTGCAGCCAGAACTAACTCGGATGTAAAATCACCAAACTCTTTAATAAAGTCTGTATGGTGCCCTGGTGACCTGTATACAGTAGCCAGTACAAACATAACAGAGGATTTATCATTAACATTTGTTTCTCTGGATAATGTTATATGAAGCACCATTACTTCAAACGAGTTATACTTGTAGCCTGCCCTCTGAGAAATCCTGAAAACGTTGTTATAAATTGAAGCAACACCTCCACCTTTGCCTTTTAGACGTGGCTCATGTTTATAACAGTAATCTTGGGGGGTGGACTCATTTAAAATAATGTAATCATCAGGTTTTAGCCAGGTTTCTGTCAAACAGAGTACATCTATATTATGATCAGTGATCATATTATTTACAAAAAGTGTTTTTGGAGAAAGGGATCTGATATTCAATAAGCCAAGCTTTATCATTTGTTTATCCATATTGCTTCTGTTTTTTATTTGTTGAACCTCAATTAAATTGTTAATCTTAACTTGGTTTGGACGTTTTTTGTATTTTCTAGTTCGGGGAACAGACACAGTCTCTATAGTGTGATATCCAGGTGAAAAAGTCTCTATGTGCTGAAAATTAACTGATCAAAGTTAAGGCAGTGGAAGGGGATGCCAAGAGGAAGTGACAAATTTCTGAGTGCCATAAAATCCTACCTTTCACACTATTAACGTCACCTGGCAACCTCTACAAAAGCGAACGAAAGTGCAGCAGATGAAGGTCATCTCAAATTCGGTTGTTCTTTTCAAAGCTTCTAATTATAGAATGATGTACTGACTCTTAATGGTCTAAATCCTAGTGATGTGCACACATTTTGGGTCTGCATAAAGAGTGCATTTTGGGAATCATTTCAATTTTCTCAGCAATATGCAAACAAAATCAACTAGTCAGGTCTTGTTAAAGAGCAGGTCATATGGTATTTTAAAGTTACCTAATATTGTGTTGGAGTCCCATAACATTTAAGGTCAGAAAACATTGTAATTTTCTTAGAATATATATTTATTATTAGAATCATTTTTCAATGATTTAGAAATGATTTGTTGAAAGCAGTTCTGAGTTTAAGGTCTGTAAATCCCTCCCTTCCATAAGCTTACTGTGCTCTGATTGTGAGTCTGTTCTGATTGGTCTTTCTGTATACACAGAGCCGGAAATGAAATGCTCATTACCATAATTAATTATTTTTGCTCTGGAGGGTTACTTGTAAACAAAGAATGTTACAAAAATAGCATCTATATTACCTTGTCAAGTTGAGCTTGAGTCGGAGGATGATACCTATGCAGTCGCTCAGCCGGAAACTCCACCACAACCATGAATTGATCAGGACATTTTTCAGTGGTAAGTTTAAACGTTGTATGTGGTACTTTACGTGATGTGATGGCAGTTTTATTGCATTCATTATTAATATTTACTATTTGAAGTGCACATGTAGGAACTGTGTTAGACATGATGTTAACACACTACCTTGTGGAAGTGTTTGTGGGCATGTCAGAGTGTTCGTATTTCGCGGCAAGTTGGAAATTATCAAAAATGTGGCACCTTGTGATGTATATAGGTAACAGGCCGAAGATTCGAAAATATGACGACTTGTTAAAGGGTTAGTTCACCCAATAATCAAAATTATGTAATAAATAACTCACCCTCATGTCGTTCCAAACCATCTTCGGAACACAGTTTAAGATATTTTAGATTTTGTCCGAGAGCTCTCAGTCCCTCCATTGAAACTGTGTGTACGGTCTACTGTCCATGTCATGAAAGGTAAGAAAAACATCATCAAAGTAGTCCATGTGACATCAGAGGGTCAGTTGGAATTTTTTGAAGCATCGAAAATACATTTTGGTCCAAAAATAGCAAAAACTACAACTTTATTCATTATTGTCTTCTCTTCCATGTCTGTTGTGAGAGAGTTAAAAACAAAGCAGTTTGTGATATCCGGTTCGCGAACGAATCATTCGGTATAACCGGATCTTTTTGAACCAGTTCACCAAATAGAACTGAATCATTTTAAATGGTTCGCGTCTCCAATACACATTAATCCACAAATGACATAAGCTGTTAACTTTTGTAATGTGGCTGACACTCCCTCTGAGTTAAAACAAACCAATATCCCGGAGTAATTCATGTACTCAAACAGTACACTGACTGAACTGCTGTGAAGAGAGAACTGAAGATGAACACCGAGCCGAGCCAGATAACGAACAACAGACTGACTCGTACACGAGTCAAGAACAGTTTCTGTCAGACACGTCTGATTCGAGAACCGATGAACTGATGATACTTCGCATGTGTAATTCAGCATGAGGCAAACTGACACACAGAGCGTCTGAACCAAACTGATTATTTTGGTGATTGATTCTGAACTGATTCTGTGCTAATGTTATGAGCCCAGCTAAACCGAAGGCTTGAATCAAGGGCAGTCATCGCCAATGACGCCATTACGTCGAGCGCAAAAGAACCGGTGAACTGTTTTCTTCAACTGGTTTATTGAATCGAACTGTCTGAAAGAACTACTGGTGATCCGAAAACCGATGCAACCGGTTCTTGACTCGTGAATGAGTCAATGTTTCACTCATTATCTGGCTCGGCTCGGTGTTCATCTTCAGTTCTCTCTTCACAGCAGTTCAATCAGTGTACTGTATGGGTAAATCAATTACTCCGGGAAATTTGTTTGTTTTAATGGAGGGACTGAGAGCTCTCGGACTAAATCTAAAGTATCTTAAACTGTGTTCCGAAGATAAACGGAGGTCTCACTTGTTTGGAACGACATGAGGGTGAGTTATTTGATTATTGGGTGAACTAACCCTTTAAGGCAGTTCAGAGTCGACTCTTTCTTTTGAGAGACTATATCTTTATTTATTATGCTTTCTTTGTTTGATTAACTTTGCAGACCGTTTACATTGAAGGAATTTATTTTTTATTTTATTTTTTTTGAAAACCCATGACTATACACTCTTAGAAAAAAGGTACAAAAATGTACAGCTTATGAAGCCCATCTAAAATCTGATAATATTTGAGCTGTATAAAAGCCAAGTTAATCTGCATTAAAATTCCCCTTTGCTCATAATGAGTCCAAAAATCGTCAGCTCCAATTTGGAAGCAGCCAAATTCCAAAAGCAGAATTAAGAAAATAGAGTGAACAGCTCCGACTCATCTGATGACTAAGTTAGCAGATTTTATCATCATCCAGGTTGGACTTCTGCCATCTACAGTTTGTCAGCTGAGCAGCATGGGGTGGACCAGAGGCATGATGCCAGGGTCTGCTGTCTCAGGTGTAGGACCTATAAGAAATATACACTTCTCACCTTATGCATTCACCCAGAAATTTTCCATGCAAATGGCCCTGATCAAGACTGTTGATGTCTGGAAGGCACCCAGGATGACAGGCTGTGAGTAACATGTAAAAGAACAAAGCATGAGGTAGTTGTGAATATCACAAACAAAGTTTTTCCTCTCTGAATGTGAAACTTTTTTAGTGACACAACCAGATAAAAATAGAGCTTCTTTGTGTCATGATTAAGATTTACCAGTTCCTGGCAGAGACAACAACTCTATATATAAATGATATACAGAAATACCCCAGTTCCTCTCATTGGCTTCTTTCTCTCCTTACATTTAAGGTAAACATGAAGTTAATTATCTAATTAAGAATTATATCTAAATTTTAAGCTTATAATTATCATTCTGAGTAGGGCTGGGCTATAAATATAATTGCCTTTAAAAATATTGTGATATTTGATCATATCGGCCACCTAAGCCCCACCTCCACCACGCCCTGCCCCACCTTTCGTCTTCTTGCAGTTGAATCTTTTGTAATCACAATAAATGTGCACACAGAAATCAAAAATGTAATTTTATAACAAGTAATTTGATTCCTGACCTTACGCATCTGATCTGATTTCCAAAATTGGAATAGCTTTCAAATTCCCAACCCCCAACTAAACTATTTCATTTTTGCATGCAAAAAGACCTGTATGGCGACTAAGGTTGTATGAAAAATATTTTATCATATATATATATATATATAGTTTATCATTGGTTGTTTTTTCCATGAAAATGTCAATAATCATCTCTTACCTGACTGCTGACATGGACATCGCAATACTTATGAGACATCGTCAATATGCGATAATATCCCTAATTCTGAGACCCCAAATTTCTATATATAATCCCTCCCACGGCTTTCAAAGCATATTTGCTAATGTTGGCGCAAACCTTCACAATGTTCTGACTCAAGTTTCTAGATCTTTTCTAACGATTTAAACTTACAAATTTCCTGTAGCAGACCTCTGAACAGTCCCAAATTGACACTTTTTTCATTTTATGAATTCCAAAAGTGTATTCAAGCTACACCAAATATTGCGAGAAACATATTAAAACATGCTTGCAACACTTAAATATGCTAAAAACAGAACAGCAACACCTAGCTACATCAGTATGAAGTCTAATAATAGGGTCTGAGATAGCCTAATATGTCTGATATGGTATATGGTCTGTCTTGAGTTTTAATTGGTCAATCTGACTTTTTCTGATTTTGCCGGAATAAAGCCTTCAAGCTTTTTCAAGATTTTCAAACTTTCAGACTAGGCATTGGTAAAGTTTGTCATCACACTTCCCAACCCAAAACACGTTCTATTAAGTTATCATTTCTACTACTGGGATGAAGTCCAGGACTGACCATCATGTAAAATATAAAAAGATGGTTTGTTTTGTTGTTACTGTCTATATATACTTGCAGGTTTATCTGAAATAGCTTCTACCACAATAATAGACTGGCTCATTCAAACAGTCGCACAGCAGGTCAGTCCAAAATTGTACAGACAACAGAAAAAGAAAAAAAAAATGTGTGGAAATGTGTTTGTGATCCGAGGATCCCGTCTGTCCAACAGTAACAAGCACCAATTATTTCAAAGGCAAACCTCGGTAAACAAAGCAAAGTGACCAGACTGAGGTGGTCAGTATCTGAAACTGAGAGCAACCTTATATACACCTTATTCCGTTATTCAAATAAATACTTAATTAGGAGCCCATTTATAAAAATTTCCAACAAGCATAAGCAGTCACTGTTCAGTCTAAGGATGCTATGCCAGATATTTGGCCTTCATGTATAGCAAAACAAATCAGCCCCCATCAAAACAGTTTTTTTTTTACACAGATAACCTCTCTGATTAGGCTAATGTGAACTTGACCATGGCTAGTTGCTCAGAGGGATCTTCCTGCACTCCCGAGATGCCTCTACAACATATGACTAGCACTTGCCACTCTGTATGAGTTATGCAACCATATCTCTAGGAAAGCTCTCATTACACCATAGCCATGCAGATTATTTTTTGTGGGTATGATTTGACATATAGAACTTTTGACACAAAAATGGCTGATTTTTACCTCTATATTCAAGTAATATTGATATTATACACTATATATAGTGTTTTGCTTTATAAAATGACAGTTTAACCATCATTCTATGATGAGTCAAGCAAGATTTTGCATCACACACTGACCCCCAGCTGAGTCACTTCTTTTGCATCTGTCATTCAAAGCCTGTAGGGCAGGAAGCTATGATAGGCTCCTCCCACTCCCATCTCCATTCTTTACACAGTGGGACAAGAATAATGGAAGCAATTAGCTACAGCAGAGGTCAAAAAGGAATCCCTAGAGAGCTGTAGTCATTAGACTAGCCTGTCTCTTGTCATATGCAATATGCTCAGCCCACAGTACTACAACAGCATTCACTACAGAAGTCGCTGTATCAAACCTCAATTGTGCATTAATTCCCTCTGGAGTTGCGTTTCAATATGTCCTGCATAGCACGAAAGCAAAGGTCTGGCATTTGTATTTTTGTACCATTTTGCCTTGTTTTTGCTGCAGCGTTCACGTATTTGACCCAGTTTGTCCTTTCTGAAATGATCAGATAATCAGAGTTTTGTCTCTTTTTTCAAGCCAGCTTATCTAAAGCCACAGATGACTGGGAGCACAGATCAGCCAGTGCCTGCGATGGCCTGATAGCACAGTGTGACCTCTGACCTCCCGCTGAGCAGCCAGAGCCATTATTGTGCCTCACTGTAATCACAGTCAGCTGAGACTGTCACAGAGGGGATTCACAAACAGAGGAGAGAGATAGCGGTGTGAGCGGCCCTCAAAACAACTAAAACCTGCCTATTGACTGACCAATGAGGTTGTGACATTCATTCACCTGTTAACAAATTAAATGTGAAGAGCTGAATAAAATAATAAAATAAAATAAAATAAAATAAAATAAAGGTCACATTTACAGTATTTATATAATGCTTTTTACAATACATTTTGTTCACAGCAGCTTTTAAGGGATAAACAGGAAAAATAATGATTCAATGATACAAACAAAATTATACAAAAAAATATAAATAATTTAAAATCAAATATAAAATTAAATAACTATATACTATAATACAATTATAAAATAATATAATAAAAATAATGTATAAATCATTATTATATTGATTATATTATATTACTAGTAATTTAGGTTGTTATGCAGTTGCTAAGTGGTTTTAGTCTGAGTAAGCTGTGTGTATTAGCTTTAAATTTAATTTTAGCTTTAGATTTTGATAAACTACCCACCATCCCCACTGAAACTAATAGCATAACCAAAAAGATAAATCGTATATAAATGTGAGTTTGTGAAACATTTGGAATTAAGCAGATTTCTGCATGAATACTTTCCTAATAAATATAAGGGGTTTTCAAAAGTGTGTGCGTGTTACAAAACTAAATACCTTCGATATCTCAAAGATAACTCAACAAATCCACGTGCAGACACACACTGACAGCCTGAACTGAATCAAATAAAGAGAAGCCTTGCTTTTCTGCGAAAAAAAAAAGACAACTGTGTGTCTCACAGTATTTACTGCTGATAAATGCAATAGTTTACTTTTGCACGAAAGCCAATTAATATTTTTATAAATGAGTTTTCCCATTATTCTTTTAGAGAAATCCTTTCTTTGCGGACTGTAATTATTCATCCTAGTGAGAATGGCGATCTTATCTTAATTACACAAATACAAAAACATGTTCACCAATGCAAAATGCCAACAGTTGACCATTCCTTACTAAATTATTTTTCTGAACTTTGAGATTACTTTGAAATGAAAACGATGGAACCAAACACATTGGGATGCATTAAATTGATCAAATGACTGTAAAGATATTTATAAAGTTGCAAAATATAATGTTTCTTAAATAAATGCTGCTCATTTATCAGAGAATTTTGAATATAATGTATTATGGTTTCCACAAAAATGTATAGCAAATGTTTCTTGAGCACAAAATCGGCATTTCAGAATGATTTCTGAAGGTTTATCCGACACTGAAGACTGGAGTAATGGATTCATTTCTCTTTTTTCAATCTTATTGGACTGCAGATAAAAGTAAATTACATTTAAGTGTTAACCAGTCCAGAATTAACCTATTAACTCTGTGACTTTATCTTTAAACTAACAGATGTGATCAAGATGCACTCCAGATGAAAGTCAGCTCGACTCAGGACTGAATTTGTGCTCTCCGAGAGGGATGTACTCTAAAGCAGCACAAGGCAACATCTTGTGTTTTTCCCCTTCTCTTCTCCCCCCTTCCTGCCGCTATAATCCACAAATAAAGAGCAACAAACCACTTAAATTCTCAAATAGATGAAGCAAAAGATGTAAAGGAGCTGCCTCCCATGCTGAGCTCAGTTGGAGACAGGGCAGCTGGAAATGTTCCCAGGCAGGCAAAACCTGCAGATTCAGCCCTTTTCCTGAGATCTTCAGGGTCAGCATCCACGCTCTTCAAGCCAGAGAAACTGTGGGAGTCACGGACAATACCAGAGCATTTTACAGGAGAGAGCCTCACAGTGTTTCTCACAAACACATGGGCTCAACACACTTGGCAGCACGTCAGACAGACAGTCGCTTGGCAGTCCACCTACAAAACTTTATAAATCACTTCCATTAGCTCCAAGTAAGAGTAAGAACCCAGAAACAATGGACACATGGGAATGGGTTGCATATAATTGTGCAGCTTATAAGTGGTTGTTATAAATTGCAAAAACTTATTTTTCTATCAATTTCTTAAAATTAGCTAAAGTTTTAAACACATGAACTAACAATGAACAAAGTTTACAGAATACAGAATTTGATTATCTAGGTTAATATTTTTTTCCATACATCTGAATCTATTAATAACATTTTAAATTGCATTAATGTATAAATGAATGAATAAAATGGTGAACAAGGGACAGAACATTTAGAAATTAACATTAACCTACATTGACAAATGCAGGTGAAATTTTCTTTATTGTAAGTTTATGATACTTTAAAGCATTAACTAATGATATTTCCTAGGTCTAGGTAAATTACTAGTGGTAAACCAATATATTTGTTGGATTATTATATTAACTGGCAGATTTACTACATACAATTTGCCATTTTAAAATGAACAGGCATTGGGATAAATTGTTTAATAGGCCAATATTTGGTATTTTTAAAACCAACAATATCATAACCAGACGTAAACTGATATGATCCACCCTTATGTCATCATTATTCTTAAGTGTTCATATGTAATGTTTACACATGAACTACTGTTCAAAAGTCTGAGGCTGGTAAATTTGTTAGATTTATGTTTTTGAAAGTCTCTATATGCTCACCGATAATGCTTAAATATACAGCAAAAAGTGTCAAATTTGTAATCTTATTTTTTTCTCTCTTTTGTATTTTAATAGATTTTAAATTTAAAAGAACAATTTATTTGAAATGGACATAGAAAAAAAATTTAAAAGGCAAATAATCACATAGATATGTTTAACAGTAAATTAAGCAAATTACTATTCTATATTCTATTATTCTAAAAGGGCTTGCAAACATTTGTACACCTCAAGTTGTTATATGCAAAATGCTTAATTTTGAGATATTGTCACTATGTAAATCAACTTTTCATTGCTATACAAGCATACAGTATGCTAGAACTACAGTACACTTTATAAACGAACACCCACTATTACCTACTATTAATAATGAGCTGTTAATATATTGACCACCAATTGAGACCATGAAATACTGAATGTAATCACAATCAAGTGCTTTGAAGGCCACAACATACAATCTCCTGGGCAATGCGACAACAGGATCTTGTTGCACTGTCACCATCACAACCCTTACTTCCTTTATCTCTCTCTCGCTCTCTCTCTCTCAGGTTACAGGGACGGGTGAAGAGCATCTTCAAGTGCTTCTTCTAAGAGGCTTCCTTAAGAGAGGCCACTAAACTGCATGCAGTTGAAGCCTCTAGAGCAAAGAGTGAAAAGAGAAAAGCATAGAGACAGGAGAGAATTGATTATGCCTGGTCTGGCGTTAACCGACATTGTGCCTGGCTCTCATGAATCCCATTCAAATAATTGCACAATAATTGCTCACCATAAAAGACCATCTTGAAATCAAGGTCTCGCCAGAGTGACTCCACAAAAGACTTCATTTTCATTTCACACATTCTTCTCTGAGGTACTCATTTCAATTTCTACATGAGGCGCTGTGAATAAAACATAACATATTATGAGTGATTGCAACAGCTAATTTGCCAAACTCTCTATAGACTGTGGAAACTCCCGGAGGAAGATGTTCCTAATTTTTCTGGCAGTCTGCAAGCTTGTGAATCTCTCGACTGTGGGCTGAAACTCTGACAGGCCTCTCATTCACACACTGGCTCGGAAACGACACAGCAGGCCCTCGGGGAGCTCACTCATGCACACGCACTGGGAAAAGCGACGATCCCAAAGGCTTCCAATCACCAGCCGCATATGCCATGACATACATTACCCTACTGCTGCAGCACTGACAGTCCAGACTACTTGCAGCCATTACATCTCTAGCTTCCTGCAAAGAACAACTTGGAGTAAGCATGATGACTTGAAAAGGTTTCAGACCAGGGTAATTCCATGATGCAAGCAATTATAACACTCAAGCACATCCTAAAGAACAAGGATGCAAAGATTTTGGAAGGTCCATATGGGCAGAAGAATCAGGTGTCGTTTTCAAAAAACAATTGTGAGGGCTGTGCGTTTCTGCAGCCTGAGGGCCTGCTGTGATGAATGCTGACATTTTTACAAGGAGCGTTTAAGAGCCAAATGTTTCATCTGGGAGGTTTAAAAAGCAAATTAACTCAGATCTCTAGCCTTGGGGCATCTGGCTAATTTGATTTGGTGTGGAGGTGGAACACTGATGGGGTCGCTGTTCATTTTTTTTGTTACTGTGTAGGAACAGTACTAGGATCCAATTTGCAGGTGCCAATATTTTGGGGCTTTTTACTCATTTTTATTGAATGTAGTAAGTAAACTATTGTAAAGTTAAGTTACTGTAACTTATTGGGTAGAGAACTGGAATTAAATGAAGACATGATACAGGCTAGATGTCACTTCTGCTATTTCTGAGCAGCGGCATTAGTGTTACAAATAAAAACAGATTTTCAAATTTGGGAATTACCAATTTTTCATTAAGAGTTATCAAACACAATAAAACATTCAGTTCTTTTTACTGAAACAAAAACATACAACATGACCAGTGTAATTCAATTCACAATCAAATGACTCTGACAGTTCTGGCTAAAGAATCAAAAACACAAATGTGACCAGTGTAGTCTGATTCACAAACAAAATGACTCTTATGAACCTGTTCTTGTTAAGGAGTCAAAAGCATAGAAGGTGACTAGTGTAATTTAATTTGTGAACAAATTACTATTATGAACCAATTCTTGTCAAGGAATCAAAAACATACAATGTGACGAGTGCAAAAATAGACATTGTGACCCATGTAATCCAATTCACAAACAAATGCAGCTTTTGAATTCACTCAACTGCACCCATCAGAATGGTTACTGAATCGACATCTGACTCACTTAGTGAACTGCAAGTTATCATTATTTTCAGTGATGTCTGTGTTGAAATGAAGAAAGTCACAACTCTTCACAGAGTAGATCAGAGTAAGAGACTGTTGACACAAACATTAGAAAAAAGCAATAAAATAAATATGAAAGAAAGTACAGCACTTACAACTTACTCTCAGAACCACATATATTTATTTTCAACATCCCTGAACACAACTGAAAAAAACACACTCAACATCTATGAAGATAATTGCTCTCTATTATTTACTGAATTGAGAGTTTTTCAAATTTTTTAAACATTCAAATTCAGGCAAGACAGACAAGTATTATTAGTTTTGGCACCTTTCATTTCGTTTGAAAGTAGCCAAGGCTACATTAAAAATCTAGACGTGACATGCTAATAGCCACATCAGTGTTCCTTCCAATATATAACAGCAGGTGGTCAACGCCAATAACCTTTGTATTGCACAGTATGGAGCCACATGGTACAGCGACCTCATTTACAATTCAAAGAGCTTTGCATTCAGCTGTGTTCTGGAGGATGTTTCTCATCTGCCTGCTTTCATGTTGTATGCAGTCATTTTGAAGACATTTGGCAGGAATAATAAGAAGGTTTCTTACACAATTGCATATGTATAATCACAAGCAACATGCTTTTTGTGATGATGAGCGCCATACTGCTGCCTCTCCTGACACTATAATAGCTGTGGTAAGCTCACATTTCCCCGGTGTCTCTGAGGTATAATTAAAACTTCTTGTAATCATTTTCCCCCTTTAAGATCCAAACACTGAAACACCTACCATAGAAACTAGCAACATTTGAAATGCACAAGGAAGTTCAATGATTAACAAAAGGACAGGGGTTTCAAATCGCCCTTCATATCACTGGGAATCACAGCGGTTGACTAGTCACACAACAAATCATCTTTTTTTATATCTTTTTCTATACTATTCTATACCTCGTATCGCCTACAGGGAATATCCCTTCACGCAACTGTAAGCTTTTATTAACTTTTTTTATTTTTATTTAATTTATTGCATGCAGGCATCATTTACTCATACTTACGTCATTTTCAACCAATTTGAATTTCAGCAGAACACAAAAGAAGACATTCATAAGAATGTTCACGCTGCTCTTTTCCCAGCAAACCACAGAGGGGTGGTCAAGCTCCAAAATGACAAGGGCACTAAATATACAGTATGACAACATTCCACAACACTCCTTATCTTCTAAAGGCGTAAGATACCATTATACCATTATATTAAACATCATTTTTTGCATTCTATGGAAGAAACGTAGTATGCCATTAACTACCAGACTGATTTTGTCTGTCAGTGAAATATCATGATCCCATGTTAAGCTCATTTTAGGCTCACTAGTAGAATCAGTAAGATTTAAGCAACCCAGCTCGTCCACCTGCAATTATGACAAAGGGTTGTTAACGTCTTAAAAGTGCTTTGCACATATCACATAGTGAGTGCTAAAGTATTTCATGGACGCACTGGAACACTCTGGATTAAAATGTGAAAAACTAAGAAATTGCATGTCAGCATGCAGCTATTGAAAGTTGCCAAACCAGCATGCATGAAAAGTGTCATAATTAGTCATTACTTGTGCTGTTAAGTGCATAACCTCTTTTCAGCCTTCTTCAGATCTGAACATTGGGCCATAAAATGCAGCCTTCCTTGAGAAATGGATCAGCATAACAAGCCTAGAGCCAAAATGTAGGGTATTTGAGAAGGCAGAGCCCTTTTGCAAAGAAATGTGAAGATGCCTTTGACCTAAACACAGAAAGCTTGGGACTGACAGCCGAGTCATAGAGCGTTGTGACTGTTTGTGATGTTAATTACATTGAAAGAAGCTGTAAAACAAGCCACAAGACTCTGCTCCATGAATGGGGAAGTAGGCACAGCTGGGACGCTTATAATCAGAGGCAGAGCATCAAACAAAGAGATTAAATATGATCTTTTTACAGCACTAAATAAATCAACTTCTCTTGGAGCCACATTCCCTCACACTGACGAGTATCTCAGATAACTGACTTTTTTTCCCATGTCACCTGCTATACATTTGGTGTTTTTGGTGTGTTGATTTGAATCAAGCAGCTTTTGTAAAGGTTACATTATGTACTGTATGAGCAGTCTCAGTCATATAATCATCAATCTCGCCGTTAAGTACACCGCTCCTGTTGACGGACGGGTAGGTAAGAACCCGAAAATACCATATGACCATAAACGTGTTAAAAAGGAATATTTAACCCAGAAACATACATTCCGCGAAAATTTAAACGCCAATATGTTGTTCCAACCTGTTCAACTTGCTACAGTGGAACACTAATGGAAACATTTTAAAGATACACTTACAATGAATGAGGACTGAAGATTTCCTTTAAAAAAAAGGGTAACACTTTCTATGAAGCCCGTATTTATAATACATTATAAGAGTATTCTTAAGGCATTATAATGCATTATAAAAAACCTTATGATATGTTGTATCATCTCATGAATATTCATAACAATACTTTTAATATATTATAATATTTACTTATTTGTGGTTATAGCTTTTAAGAGTACGATGATTTATAACACAATGAACACGTTGCATCCACTTTTACAATGGATTATACTTATCATAGTTATAATGTATTATAAGTCTCAAATCTTGCCATTTTTCTGATGCTACTTTACTTAAAGCGGTCAAATAACACTTATAATAACTCTGCAATAACCTACCTAACATTGTTCGGGAGGCAGACACACTCTTGCAGTTTAAATCTAGATTAAAGACCCATCTCTTTAACCTGGCTTACACATAACATACTAATATGCTTTTAATATCCAAATCAGTTAAAGGATTTTTAGGGTGCATTAATTAGGTATTTTGTATTTTGTTTGTACAATGTATTTTGTTTAAAGCGCTATATAAATAAAGGTGATTTGACTTGACTTATAAGTAGTAGTAATAATAATAATAATAATAATAATAATAATAATAATACACATTTTCTCTAAAACAGCCATAAGATCAGATGAATGTGTAATATGACACATTTGCTTTGAACTATTTTTATTTTAATATCAGTTTGATTATTTTGATGGTACCCTTTAGACAGCTGTTGATAAGTAACTCTGCAACTACATATCAACTAGCGGTCATTAGAATATTAGTACGTCTGCTACTGTAAATATATTCAAACACTTTATTTTGATGGTCAATCAACAGATAAACCGGCTATAAGTGTCTTTGAAAGTACGTCAACTTATTCTACTATAATAGATTCTACCATTCTTGAGCATACTGATACTCTAATGAGAAGTAGTTGGCATGTAGTTGCAAAGTTGCTTATAGTTGATTGATTAAGGGGAGCATCAAAATAAAATGTAACCATATAAAACATTGCATTTTTTTTCAGTTGGGGTATTAAGCTCACATCAATTAACATAAGCTCCACAGTAAAATAACACTCAACATCTAACCACTCACAAGCTGTAGTAGGATGTAGTAAACAATGTGAAGATGTGATACAGTCCATTATACTGCAAATGAAGTAGATTTAATAGGAGTTCATTTTGGTTTATACATAATCATACTCTTAAACTTATAACCACAAATATGTAAGTATTATGATGTATTATAATTGTTGTTATGATTATTCATGAATTGATATAACATATTATACGTATTTTTTTAATAATGCATTATGCATTCATTATAATGCCTTAAGAATACCCTTATAATGTATTATAAATACGGGCTTCATAGAAAGTGTTACCAAAAAAAGTCACCAGAAAAGAATCAAAGTACAGTAATACCATAGTAGTTTATACAACCTGTATGCTATACAAGTGATCTTTGCGTAAGAAAAAGACAAAAATTAAAGTAAATATTTGAAAGAAAGACTTCATAAGGGTTTTAAACTAAATGGGGACGAGTACATGATTTTCAGTTTTGGGTGAACTATTCCTTCAAATTCATGTCATTACCTGATACAGTAGTGAAAACTTGGGCACTAGACAATTATTCTGTAGCCTATATCCAAAGGTCTAACACAAATATGAATAGAAGTACTTAACAAAATGCAATTTAGGGGTCAGTGATAATCATATCAAAAGAGTTCACCAATTCACAAGTATAATTAAATCCTAAATATTTACTGAAAGACTATCCTAAAAGAATATGTGGATAATTGGCATTAGAAATAATCTATTAATCAAAAAACTAAACATTTTACAAATTAAAAGCAATATTAGAATTGATCTACTACTATCTTATATTATAATAATAATAAATAAATAAATACATACATACATAAAGCAAACAAAACACGAGGTTTGGAAATTTTTAGCTAGTTAAGGCTCCAAATCTTCACAAATGTGAATTATCTGCAATCACACATTATATATATATATATATTCTGTTGTAAAATCAATTGTGGCGTCCTCATGAAATGCATTTATAATAAAAGATGACGTGATCACACTTGACATGACTGAGGGCACCATTACAGCCTTTGAAGCTAATGCAAAAGAAACTGTAATGGGGAACAATGTTTGGCATCTCACAAGAAAAAGATATGCAATCACTTTTAGCTGTGTTATGGTCCTTTTCAGAGCAGAGCCAGTGTGTTGGGTGGATGAATGGCATGCTAATGGAGCAGATATTCACGCTGAGGAGATGGAGAGATAACATTCTGCTGTGAGGCGTATGGGAGAGAAACTCTGGTGAGTGAGATAATGCAGTGTTTATGGTAATATTTTAATCTCTTATCGTGCTAGAGGAGAAACCCAGAGGGTATTTATCAGCTTTTGAACTAACGTACCACTGCTTTATTCGTTTTATCATCTTTTTTAAAGAACAAAACAAAAAAGCTATTCCCAACTTTGTAGTGCCCTATCAAAAGCAACAAGAGATGGCTTTTGCTTTCTTTTTCACTCTTTCCTTTTCCATGATTGATGTGTCATTTTAAAATTTCATTTTTATAAATGTCAGCCAAAGACAGTTTTGTGATGTGAAATTCTAGTATTTAATGTAAGCAAGGTGGTTATATTATTAAAGGAATAGTTCACACAAACAGGAAAATTTGCTGAACATGTACAGTACTCACTATCAGACCATCCAAGAAGTAGATGAGTTTCTTTCTTCATCTTAACAGAATTTGATCATTTTTTGCATTTCATCACTTGCTCACCAAATGGATCTCCAGCAGTGAATGGGTGCCGGTAGAATTATTTCAAACAGCTGAAAAAATATTACAATAATCCAGTAATCCACACGACAGTCCATCAATTAATGTCTTGTGAAGCCAAAAGAAAAGAAACAAATCAAGGAATTTTAACTTTAAACCACTTCTGGTCAAAATGTGAGTGCATAATCCTTAATAATGCACTCACCATAGAAAAAGTCCACCCCTATTGTTCTCTCACATCAAAATCCACCAACTTATTAGTTTAAAATTGTTCTCAGCTGTTTTCACTTGCTTGATCTGTGCTTGATCTCCTGATTCAGAGAAAATGACTATAACTGTAAAAAGCACTATTATGGCTAGAGGACTCGTATTTTAGCTGTGAACAATGTTTTTAAATTTAAATGTCTTGATGGATTACAAACACAGGTTTTTTTTTTTCATAGAATGTTAATTGATAGACTGGAGTTGTGTAGATTACTTGTGGATTTTCTTTTTAATCAGATGTTTGAATTTTCATTCTGACTGACGGCACCCATTCACTGCAGAGGATCCATTGGTGAGATGTAATGCTAAATTTCTCCAGATCTGTTCCGATGAAGAAACACCCTCCATGGCATCCATGATGTAAATGAGTTTGAGCACATTTTTCAACAAATTACATTTCTTGGTTGAGCTATTCCTTTAAACATTTCGATATAAAGCTCCTTAGTGATAAGTACAAAAAGGCCAAACAAACATAAGTCAGTCACTTCTGCTACTTTACATTTAAAACACAAAATGTATCCTATTTATGAATGTATTCTAATTAACAAACTGCAAAAATGTTTATGTTGAAAGTCTGGAAAAGTTGTTTGGGTGTTTTTTACAGAGAGTAAGGAACTGTCTCGAGATGCACTACAGTGTAGTGCACCAAAGAGCAGGACAGTAGAGTCTTCTCTTCAGGGCCGAGTGGACAGATTGTCGAGTCATTTCTACGGCACACTCCAGATTCATACTGTAGGACCACATATGCCACCGCAAATGCTACAGTTCCGTTTCATTTCTCATTTTTTATGATTTAAAAAAAATACTTGCAGCCTCCAAGTAAACTTGGCTATTCACTTTATGATGAAAAGGCACATCTATGTACTACATTGGTAGAATCAGTATAATAATGGATTACTTGCCATAGCTGTTACTGAAAAATTGAAGTCTATCATTTCTCCAATACAAGCAGCATCAAAAGTAATTGTAAAACTGGGAAAAAAAGGAAACACACACACACAGGAGCATAAATAAATGCATACATAAAATGTATTTAAAAAAAAAAAAAAGCTTGGTCTTGGGCCAGAGTGTTGATGTTGGTGTAATGGGTTTGGCATGGAATGACTGTGATTGTAGAGAACAGCACATATGGATACAGGAAGCACTGGGACAGCCTGCACTCTGCGAGGGTGGTAACCACCGAAGCAAAGAGCGCTGAGTCTGGATATTTACAGGGTCCAACAAATCACCAATGCCAAAGATGTCCAGCCACCCACATGCTTCTTTACTACCATACAACTATGCCAAAAAAAGACCACATGCACTTTCTCAGACCCTCAAGCTAAGTATAACTGATATTTCAACATCCTGTGGCTTCATGTAGTGTTCATGGATCAAATTGTGACTCAACCAGTGTTGGGAAGGTTACTTTGGAAATGTAATAGGTTACAGATTACAAGTTACCCTGTTTAAAATGTAATAGTAGTGTAACTTTTTCAATTACTTTATTAAAGTAATGTAACTAATTACTTTTGAGTACTTTTTGATTACTTTTCTAAATTTGTGAAAATTAAAGAATAATAAATGAAAGCATATACATCAACTTAAATACATTTGTCTAATAAGCATGTGACGTATTCTGTGTAATAAACTCCTGAAACATTGGTGTTTTTTTTAAACTGCTGTCTCTTTGTATATGATGATAGTTTTCTCAAAATAAGTAAAATGCACATGAAGTGACACAGAGCAGTTCTAGAAATTATGTTTATGTGCTCGTGTATACTCCTATATTGAGGCGGCAGAGGTTGAAAACACTGCGAGCTTCAGTAGGCCTATGTGTAGTAAATGAAACCATGTCTTTGCCATTAATTTACAGGAGGGGCGGACTGGGAAAAAAATTCAGACTGGAAAATTCAAACTCATACAAACAAATTCATGGACAAAACTATTTTTTTGTATGTACCTGACATAAAAAAAGGTTTAAATCTTTAATTTGGGGACATGCAAAATAATTTAAAGTTCTCTCCTGAACTGCACCTTCACTTCCATTTTTCTCTTCAGTCTCTTTATTTTGCCCTGTTATCCATCTCTCTCATGACTTTAATACTCAAGATTGAACAAAACTATACTTTACAATACAATACTCTACAATACTACAATATCTTTATAGAAAAATCCTAATACTGTACACGAGTCATGTTTTTCCCTTACAAAAAATTACCATGCTTTTATTAGCCTATATAAAAGTAAAATAACCTTGTTTTGTTTTTGTTTTTTTGCAAATGGATTTGTATTTATTTTTAAATCAAATAAATGAAATAAAATAAATTATTTTGATAAAATAATTTTACATTTTTGGTTACCACAGTTAAACAATAGTAACCATTTTCTCTGGATTTATAGTTAAATATTAAAATGTTAATTTTCGTAAGGGTTGTGTTGTTGTCTGTCGTAGCTCCCCCTAAACCTATAAAAAAATCAGAAATTTTTTCAGCTAAATTACTACTATAACATTACAACAGATAATAATGATGTCCTTTATAAAGTATTTTGAGTGATGACTGATGAGCAACGTGCTGCTGCTTGATTAATTAAATAAAAAAAACAAAGACAAAAAAGCATCTTTACAGATGAAACTGACCTAAAACCCTGAACAGAAGTTCTGCTTCTCTGCTCCAGCTGTGCGCTTTCACAGTCCACTTTTCTCTCTCTCTCTCTCTCTCTCTCTCTCTCTCTCTCTCTCTCTCAGTCTTTCTCTCTCTCTCTCTCTCTCTCTCTCTCGCATTGATTACTCTGAGTCTGATGCAAACCGTTTGGCGGAGGCGCGGAGAGCGCGCGAGTCATGACTAACACTTCATGACTTATTAGAGATTTAATTATCAAATGGCGGATTCGCAAATGATCGCTTTAGTATACAATAATGATATTAAATAGTGGGGCAAAATCGGCTGCCAGGCCACCGGGAATTGTCCCGGTTCTCCCGGTGTCCAGTCCGCGCCTGATTTCCGCAGACAGGCAGAATGTGCAAGTCATATATTGCATTTTTGGGGCTTAATATTCACAGACACTAGTCGATGTCATGTTTTGATTCAAGTGTACTGACCTACTTTTGATTTAGTCATCCAAAATGTGGCATATTCCGTCCGCGTTAGGCATTCCGTTTTTATGACTGGATTCTACAAACCAGACTGTGTTTCCGCATCCCGGAAATTATTAGGGCGGTATGTCTCAGAATAGTCAGTGCAATTTGGAAAAGAAATCAGTTAAATCTGTATGTGGATGTGTGTAAATATTCAAATGTAATCCCCTTTGTAATCGTTAAAAATTTCATAAGTAACTGTAATTTAATTACTCATTTTTTCGTAGTAACTGTAACTAATTACAGTTACAATAATTTTGTAAATAAATTACGTAACGCCGTTACATGTAACTAGTTACTCCCCAACACTGGACTCAACCCTCCACGAAAAACAACCAAAAATTGGATTTACAATAATGCAATGCAACCTTATGGATGATTTAAAAGCAGACTTTTATTTTCTTGTAATGATATGAAAGAAAAAAGAACAACCAAAGAAAGAATGCGCTAACAGAAAAGAGAAATAAATTATGAAAAACGAACGAATGGACAAATGAAAGAAAGAACAAGCAATCACAAGAATAAACAAAGAAACAAAAGAACACAACTAAAACGAATGAACAAAATAAAAGAATGAATGAACAACTAAAAGTGTAAACTAACAAAAGAAAGCAAGAAAGAAAGAATGAATATTGGAGCAGGGTGATTAATCACAGCTGCCACCCCAGCAAGTGTTTCGGTTCGCCTTTCTCCAGCAGCCCCTTCGTCTGTGCTCGCAGGATGGGAGCGGTGGGCTGCTGAAACACGCCCCCTATGATGCCACACATCCAGCACATCATTAGAGTAAATGATGCACATTTACATGCTCGGCTGGCCATTGTGTCATTGAGAATGAAGCAGCAGCGGTGGCTTTTCCATGGGATCCACCCCCTTTCCACAGCACTGATTCCTTCACCCAATCGAGCGCACACACTCACAGGCTGGGACTCGCCTGCCATCTGTTGTTTAATGGTCTCCTGTAATGGATCCCTGCTCCAGGCCAGGCCAGAGAGCTCACATTGCATCAGTAGATCAGAGACACAAAACCTGGCTGAAGATGAATGAGGTTACATGGTCCAAATGAAGCTACAGGTGCATGGTGGACTCTAGTGAACAAGAACCCTAAAATATGATGATTCCCTTCTGAGGGACCATCATCATATTTGAGGGCTCTTGTTTAATGTGCAGAATAATATATATATATATATATATATATATATATATATATATATATATATATATATATATATATATACATATACAGTACAGTACAGACCAAAAGTTCACCTTCTCATTCAAAGAGTTTTCTTTATTTTCATAACTATGAAAATTGTAGAGTCACACTGAAGGCATCAAGGGCTATTTGACCAAGAAGGAGAGTGATGGGGTGCTGCGCCAGATGACCTGGCCTCCACAGTCACCGGACCTGAACCCAATCGAGATGGTTTAGGGATGAGCTGGACCGCAGACAGAAGGCAAAAGGGCCAACAAGTGCTAAGCATCTCTCGGGGAACTCCTTCAAGACTGTTGGAAGACTATTTCAGGTGACTACCTCTTGAAGCTCATCAAGAGAATGCCAAGAGTGTGCAAAGCAGTAATCAAAGCAAAAGGTGGCTACTTTGAAGAACCTAGAATATGACATAATAATATGTTTCTGCAAGGTCAGCAGACATATGGCTCGGGTTTGTTCTGATCAGAGCTCGTGAGCGGAGAGCGCAATTCTGAATATCCCGATCCGCTCGCTCATTCCGTGGGGTCTCGCTCAACCCAGAATGGCCTGCTGGTTCGAAAATATGCAAGGAGTCATTTTATTGTTTAGTAATAAACTGGTGTTTTCTGTGTCGCTGCAAAGATGAAGTTGACAATGCAGACTCACCATGAAAGCCAGAGAGAAATGCACATTTCATATGGATTACATCATCAGAGAGTAGCCCTTTAATTTTGGTTTGAATATTTTCGTTTAAAAGAAGACATTTCAAGCTTTCTGTAATATATAGCCTATATTTCTCAAATCCGAGGCACACGCTGAGTTTAATTCACATGCAATGCAAGTGATCCTGCCGGCGCCTTATTACATTGTCTGCTACGCTATATATTTGCTTCTTATTTATTAAATAAGGGCAACTGATTGATAAAACATTGATCAAAATTAAGATACAATTTATACAAAATGAAAATCTTTTAAAAATAGTTTTCTATAAAACAAAACTTAATGAAGTCGTCAAAATCATGTTTTACCCAAAACAGCGATGTTTGCAGTCTTCTTTGCCGCCTCCATCTCTATGTGCAGACTGAGCTCGTGCGTCATCTTCATGCCAGTTATTCGGCCAATAAAGTGTAGGCCTATGTATTTCAAAAATGTGTCTAGTACTATATAAATGTTATTTCAAAGGACCCGACCGACCGCGACCCGAATATCATGAAAAATATTTTTGGATGACTCGTAACCGCGGGCAACCGCGGGCGACTGCAGGCACCCGCTCATTTTGGATCAGCCCGCGCATCACTGATATATATATATATAAAGAAATGAATACTTTTATTCGGAAAAAAATCAATAAACTATTGATCAAAATAGCAGTTGTACTCTATAATTTAAAACAATAATAATTAAAAAAATGCATTGGTGAGCATAATATATCCTTTACAGTGTTTGTGTGTGTATATATATATATATATATACAGATATTTCGACAATTGAACTTGACAAAGCATGTCTGAAAATAAAAAAATACAATAAATACAAATTATTATAATAGTATAAAGACATTTAAATTAGTGCTGTCAAACGATTAATCACCATTAATCTAAATCAAAATAAAAGTTTTTGTTTACATAATATGTGTGTGTACTTTGTATATTTATTGTATATATAAATGCACACACATGCATGTACATATTTAAGAAAAATATGTTACGTTTATATATTAAATATATCTATATATTATATAAATTATGTAAATATAAATAAATACATTTTCAAAATATATTCTGTATGTGTGTGTATTTATATATACATTATAAATGTGCACAATACACACACATATATTATGTAAACAAAAGCTTTTCTTTTGGATGCGATTGTTTGACAGCACTTATTGAAATATAAAACTATACAATTGTGAAATTTTAATTAAAAATAAAATAATAAATTAGAATTACTTTTAGACAAAACTCTGTCCCCCTCAAGGGCATAGCTGAGCTAATGGTTCAGGAAGTTTGCAAAAGAATATTAGGTGAGGAAGGAAAGAGATGGGATGAGCAGAGATGGGATCTATTTATACCAGGCTGACAGAGGGGTTAAGAACTTCATCTCATAGCTCAGATGGCAAGATTGCTCAACTGAGGAGGGATTTGACAAGAAGTTACGTGTCGATTAGAGATTATATTGCATGCTCCGGTGCAGAAAAAAGTGATGATGTGACCAAACAGTGACATTAAATACAATATAGTGGAAGGGTCTTACAGAGATCCTATCTCTGGACTCAACGTGAACCTGTGCGGGCAAGAGGATATTTATGAAGGTGAGGTGTTTTCATTTCAATGACAGCTTAAAGAGCATTTCTCTATAGCAAATGACAGAAAACTAGGGGAAACCGCAGACCGACATGTCTGTCTTTGCTAAAGAAGAGAACTGCAGTGGTGTGGTAGATAACAAATGTGGCCAACCTCTCTTATACAGCCCACTGTCTCACAAAAGGTTAATTGAGTCTCCTTTGAATAATGAGTGGCAGGGCCTTTCTTTGGTTAACCATATGAAAGCATCTTTTAGAACTATCCTCAAGTAAAACTGACCATGCAAGGCCTATCTAAGGCCTATCACATCCTCAGACTCCGATGTAACACCTAAATGAATCTGGCAGTGGTCAGGTGGTACAGCGGTCACATGGTCCAAGTCATAGCTCTCAGAACATTCCGAGCTTGCAAGTTGTAATTATGAGTTCTGCAGACACTTGAAGGCTTCGGCGTTGATAATGTTGCATAATTCACGCATAATTCAGCAAGAGCATTACGTGTTGTCATCTCGCAATTACGATAATAATGAAATGAAGTGAATGAATCTTAAATTACTGATTGTTAGTGTTAAGGATTTCAACAAAGTTTGGCCTTTTCTGGCATAAATAACATTTTAAGGTGTGCGTCTTGTTGCGCTATTAATTTTCTAAACTAGTGGACGATAAAACCAGCAAACAAATCCCAAAAACACACACTGCTAAATGAATCCAGGCCATATTTAGGGAAAAGAACATCAAAAACACTTGAGTGTGTCTTTATCATTTACATTTTCTTAAATTTGAAGACCTGCTATTATTATTGATGTGTTATTAATTATTAACAACAAAGTAGATACTTCTATTGGTTAACAAACAGTGCCTAAGGCTCATGGTTGAGAGTCCTTGCTCAAATTGTTGTCTGCGCATTCTTTGCCTCCACTGTGGCCTCAAATCTAGGTAGTGTGGAGTAATTAGCTCCATTTTTCAACAGAAAGTGATAATTACTTTTGATAAATATTTGCATAATTGAACTACTAAGTGCCTCATCTTTTTTTCAGTCCCTCTACACAACCCTCCCTTACACTGTGCTGGAGGTTAATGCTGTTCACAAGCACACAACATTCCTCGAGGCTTCTAGAGATCCATGCAATGCAAAAGAATAATAACTGTTCTTTTGTTTTGTGCAGAGAGATGTCATACATTAACAAGGTTACAATAAAAGCTTTGAATCGCTATTACAATTTTATTACTAAAATACTTAAGTGCATACATGTATTTTCATGTACAAGCTCAGTGGCTTTATACTAAGCTGAGAATGCATAAAGCAGAGGCCTGGCTTTATTAACTGGAAATCTCATGGAATAACATTTCAGTTGCTCAGGAGCTGAAAGAAGAGTGAATTAAAGAGATAGAGTGAAGGCAAGCTGAGAGGAAACCAAAACCAGTGTCTGTCTTCCTCCCCACACCTGTGATATCAATAATTCCTTATCTAAATGGATCCAGAGCCGCCCGTAACAGCTTTTTGATTTTGTGCGAGACCATGCCAGGCCTCATAAATAAATATGAGGGATGGTGGGGGAATTCTGGGATGCTGTAGTTTACCTCACAGTGCAGGAGGCTCTCGCTAAAAGCCCTGGCAGAGACTCAGTTTGAAGGGCACTGCCAACCAGTCACGGCACAGCACACTGGATATTACAGCCCAGTGGCGTATGGTAGACTTCTGTAATGAGGAAGCAGATTCCTTCTCTGGGCTTGGCTTTTTAAGTCGGATGTAAACTAATATATGTATATTCAGAAATTCTATGTTTATAGCATTTTTTATTTTAAGGCATATAGACAGCATTTACCTTGCAGTATTAACAGTAAACCAGCACTAAAGATGATTTAAAAACACAATTTAATAAATATAATAATATTAAACTCTAATTTTTTATATATATAAAAAATATATATAAATGTCTGAGAGCCAATCATCTGGGTGAATACAGACATATGACTTGTTAAAGTAAAGACACATGTTTTTTTTTCTAAATAAATACATTAAAAACAAACAAAAAAGCATGACATTTTCCAAATTTTACCTGCATCTTCATGTTTCCAGTCACTATTTTGTATGCAATATCCCAAAATTCACATCCAAATACATGGATGAAAACCTATAGTACCAATAGAGTAACCTTTCTGGTTTAATTTTGTATTGTTTATTTTTATTTTCTCACCCAAATTTTCCCGAGAACACACTACTACACTTTTTTTCCCTCAAAAAAAACATCCCTTCCAAAGCCTGATGAATGCTGTTCATTGAAAACACTTGCGTTGACCTGACACAGAGCATACAGAGACACATTATTCTTGCACAACATTAGATTATTCTTGCACAACATTAGGAGCGCAAGTCTCACCTAATCTACACATCCACACACTCACACGCAGAAATGATAATGGAATGAGCAAGAGACAAAAGGAGAAAGCCAGAAAATGGGGGGGTGGGGACTTTTATTGTGACACAGAGGCAGACGGATTATTCTCCTGCTGCACTGAGCCCAACGAGCCGTGACGGGTCCATCT